>NC_089808.1:42567766-42867766 GCF_029633855.1 Hoplias malabaricus
TTATAAGTGTTATAATTTATGGTGAATGTTAATAGTTTGTGTAACAGGGCTCCACTGTGAAGGACTGTGCACAGTGGGCTGACCTACCCCCTACACACACACACACACACACACACACACACACACACAGCCGTTTCAATAAATCAAGTAAATAACCTGACAGTAAGAATGATCAGTATGAGTTCTGACATTACCACAATTCTCTATGTCCATGAACACAACAGGCAGCCAGCACGTTGGGGTCCAAGTCAACTGGAGCTAATGTAGTAATGACTTCATATGGTGTGGGAACCACTTAATAAGGCATGGGAATTAAATACTGAATGTGTGAAAACATGCTTACTTCATGTGTATCAAGAAGAACGGGAATGACAGGAACTAGATATTAAAGATGTGAAATCAAAATACTGGTGCCACTATAAAATAAGACTCCATTTATAAATGTTTATAAATGGTTTAAAAATCTATTCATGACATGGTTACTAATTAGGTTGTAAATACTTTAAAAGTCATTAGTAATCATTTGTAACACAGATAGAAAGGGAAAACTGTGAACTCTTCTGTCAAATGGTGAAAGTGTCAGACAACTCACTGAAAACTTTGAGGTAAAAATATGCTGAGACTAAAGTGTGAAATAAGACATGTCACATGTTAATGTACACACCACACCATCAGTGTTTAAAATAACATTCTTACAGCTGTTGGGGGTCCTCTGGGTGGGTCTCCCTTGGCTTTTAAAGACATTTTGAGCCTGTACACATTCTTTTAAAACCCAAAATAAAGGTCCTGTTCCCCCAAGCAGGATTTACGAGAATTCCAGATACCCCAAGCCCAGAGTTGAGCACTGTCCAATCTCTGTTCCAGCTGGACACATGCCTTGAGGCTTATCTGAGACGAAGAAGAACACTCCTGTTTAGTGGGACACTCCCTGAGCATGTAATAATATGGGATCTGATGCCATACTTCAGTTCTGACCTTTAAACAACAGGCAAAGGATACTGACCACTGATAAGTCCTTTCCTCACTGCCATTATTTGGCAGAGAAAGCTACTTCCTCATTTCTCTCACTTGCTGCTCGCTGCTCACGGCTCTGACACTCACTGGATCCTGATCTCTAAGGAATAACAGCTCTGAATACAGTACCCTGAGCTAACGTCTTTCCAGGAAGGTAAGTGGTGCTGGAGCAGAACTGTCATCACTTTACTGATGGGACCCTCAGTGATACGTCTTAGTGCCTTCAATCTGTGAACGTAATTGTACCATCCTTACAACAAAAAGAGTTTATTCAAGTGTGCTATTACTATACTTCTTTAAACTTAAAAACAAGCTAGTACACATTCAGATTAATCCTTATGTCCTTTTCAGTGATGTACTACACACAGTTATACTTAAATACACCTGGCTTATACTGACTAGTGTACAGAAATAGTCTGAGTATATTTGGAGTATATTTGTACTTATACTTTTGATTGAGGGACAATTAAGGAAAGTATTCTTGTTTGTGGTGGAACAGCTGAGAGTAAAGAGTACAGAACTGTACACAGTGTTCAGCAGTTGTTAGTGTCCGCCCCCTCCAAGACGCGCAACTCCTGGAGCGCGAAAAACTAGACTCCCCAGGAGCTGGCGCAGGAGCGGCCAGAAGAAACAAAACAGAAATGAAAGCACAAGACTCAGGACGAAACAGGAAATGGAGCTGGGGAAAAGGGACTCGACTTAAACGGACACTGGACAGAACTAGAAAGAAGAGACGGGAAACGAGAGATGACAGATTACAGATTCGGAGACAGAACAGGAGCAGAGACAAGGGACTGAAACATAGACTGGACAGGTGATGGGACTTGAGACAAGACAGGTAACTGGACTGGGGCTGGGTGCTGGGACCGGACAGGAGCAAAGACTGGTGATGAAACAGGGGACATAACTGGGGACAGGACAGAACCAGAAACGTTAGACTGGACAGGGGTATCTGACTGGACAGAGGCTGGGTGCTGGGACTGAACAAAAGACCGGACAGAGGGTTGAAAAGGGGCCTGGACAGGACTAACATGGGACTGGACAGGACTAGGCAGGGGAACAGGGACCAAGACGTTTACAGGAACAGACACGAACACCGTAACAGGGACTGGGACAGAGACAGGAATCAGGACAGGGACAGACAGGGGAACCAATATAACAGGGGGGTGCCCAGGACTGGCAAATGTCTGAGGGGATTTCTGAGAAGCCAGCCTGGGCACAACTCTAGGGATCGGCCCCGAAGTCCTATGGGCCGACCTACAGACATGACCAGGAGCGGCCGTAGCCACAGTCACGGGGGCAGAAATGGCCGTAGCCACAGTCACGGGGGCAGAAATGGCCGTAGCCACAGTCACGGGGGCAGAAACGGCTGTAGCCACAGTCACGGGGGCAGAAACGGCCGTAGCCACAGTCACGGGGGCAGAAACGGCCGTAGAAACTGCCTTCTCTGGGGCATGAGCGGCTGAGGAAGCCGCCCTCTCAGGGACTGGTCTGGCGCCGCTTTTACGGGGACTGGAGCGGCTGGAGGCGCTGCTTTCATGGGGACAGGAGCGGCTGGCTGCGCCGCTTTCATGGGGACAGGAGCGGCTGGCTGCGCCGCTTTCACGAGGAGAGGAGCGGCTGGCTGCGCCGCTTTCACGGAGACCTCCAGACTTGCCAAGAGGCTTTCAAGCATCTCTTGGAGGTCAGGAGGGAGTGCAGAGAGGTGCTTGGAAGCTGGGGCCCTTGCAACGACATCCATGAGAACAGGAGGCCCTGCAGCGACGCCATCCACGGAGGCAGGAGGCCCTGCAGCGACGACGTCCACGGAGGCAGGAGGCCCTGCAGCGACGACGTCCACGGAGGCAGGAGGCCCTGCAGCGACGACGTCCACGGAGGCAGGAGTCCCTGTAGCGACGACGTCCACGGAGGCAGGAGGCCCTGCAGTGACGACGTCCACGGAGGCAGGGGCTTGAGCTGCTCGCCGGGCCCGTGCTGGAGCTGTAGAGGGTTTAGGTTTGACGGGCGCACTCATGAGATCCCCTAGAGGTGCACCCCTGTTAGCCTCACCTCCGTTGCCCTGAGGTTGAAGGCTGACAGCCCCTACCCTTAACCCCCCCCCCCAAAAAATTTCCCTGGAACTGAGGGGGTAATCCACCAGCGAGGGGGAGACTCTAGCACGCTTCCTTCGCCGACTCCTTCGACTCACACTGGCGCGGTTACTCGATTCACGAGTCGACTCCTCCGGTAGGGGGTAAGGAACCGCGCCAGACATGAGCTGGAGCCGGCTATTCCACTCCACAGCCCTCTCAAACAAAGTCTTCGTGCCGGCTGCGTCCTTTGTAGGGTCGAACATTCTGTTAGGCGCGAGGGAAGGGGACTGACTGAGGCAGACGCACTCGCTACAGCACAACAAACTTTATTCACAAGAGATAGACAAAACGAGCAACTGGAAACACAACGAGACTGGGAACTAGAATCAAGGGAAAACGAGAATGACACACAACGACAGAATTGTCATGATTTTCTCATTTATTTAAATCTGATTTTCCCAGTTTTCCCAATCTCCATCCCACAATAGAGGAAAATTGGTTTAATCTGTGGGTGCTAGTGATTGAGAAGAAGTGCTGGTCAGTCACTTTTCAGTCTTCAATTTCTGAGATATTTCACACAGCCTTGTCCTTAATTAAACATACAGACAGTATGAGAAACTACAGCGTGGGCCCCAGAGGTAAATCTGCACTCAGTGGCATCAGGGTTAAATTAAAAGGTCCAAAGCATGGTGTCTCTCCTTTAATAGAGGTGACCTTTAAGTGTGTGTTCAGGAAAGGTGGATATTGCTCCAGCTGTGGGGAGATAAATATTTTAACTCATTCATTCATTCCTCTTCTGCAACCGCACATCCAGCTCGCCAGTAGCGCCAGTCCCCCACCAGGGCGACACACACATACATTCACTCACACACTCACACCTAGATACACCTTGCAGTGGAAATAGTTATGCACACGTTGCGGTGGCATAAGCACTACATAGCGGAGTCAATGATAATTAATTATTATTTTATTAATAATTAATTATTTAATTCATTTTGCTAAGCTCCGGGTTTGGGAGCCATTAAATAATATGTAGTGTCTTTACCTGTCCAATTTTAGCTTAGACAAGTAGGTCATCATCTTAGATGACTTTACATATTATATAGAAGAATTAGCTAGAATGAATTATTATTAATAAATTATGCTCATTGACCCACCATAGGTTCTTGACTCTGAAATTGAATCTGAACTAGAAATAACAATTCTATACAAGAAAGTTGCACACACAAACAAATAACCAAGGATTAGTTTTATCACACAACTGGTTTATTAATTGAAATATCAAATATTGAATATTGATACAATACATGAGGGAACAGCGATACATGAGGGAACAGGGAAATTAATATATGAAGGAATTTCTCTATGATAATTACCCTAAATTCTAGAAAAGGCTATTGTTGACCCCAGCAAGCATTCAACACCAACCCTGAGTAATGAAAGAAATGAGACCATGTGACCTTACGTATCCGTGGAGATGGACTGGAGATAGATGGGAGTATGTCGCTGATGCGCTGTGCTTTCCAGCATGACTTTGTAGTGTTGCAGTTGCGGGCGTTCCTTTTCTGGGGCCTTGTAGTGCTGCAGCCACATGCGGGCGACCCCTCCGTTGGAGCTGATGGCGTTCTGAAGTTCTCTGTGGGGATTCTCAGTCATCACTGATCCGTGCCTTGTGAGACACGTTCAGGCCGGTCTCTCCTGGGCAGGTCTCTCCTCATCTCAGAAGGTCATTCTGAGGGTGCGTGTGGCAGTCTTCGTCGTTGCTGGTCCGGAAGCTTTGTCAGAAGTCTCCTTCATGCTCTGGGTGTGGCGTTGAATTCCTGCTAGAGTTAAACTACAGTCCTTTCTAGATCTATAGTTCTACTAGATAGAAAATGAAAATAGGACCACGCTTGAGGGGCCCAAGACTATTTAAGAAAGCCATGAGAGTCTGACACCTGCAGAGGAACCTGCAGAGTCATTTCAAAACCAGAGTTATTTTCCACTTAAGCCTTGAAAAAGGCTAAAAGAGAAAAAGTGTGAAGTGAAGCGAAGAAGCCCCAAGTGTCTGAAGCCTTGAAGTGAAAAATAGAGAAGAAATCCTTCTCATTTGGCACCACTGGCTTTTTAATCAGAATTTAGAAAACCCACCTTTAATACACATTTGTCCTAAGAGATTAAGAATTGGAGCCTCTCTTGCTCCTGATTGGCTGCTTCCTGTACCTTGGTAGTGGCATCACATACAATTTATGACCCTTGACAAGACAAAGGCTTGAAGACCATCCCTTTTTGAATGAATTTTCCAGGATTCTGAATCATACTTTGCAATATAAAAGATTATATGTTAACACAAATTAATATCATTAAGACAACCATGTTTCATAATTAATAAGCAAATACACACATATGTGGCTACCTTGGTTCTACATAAATTCATAGAAAACAAAAATGACTTTAAACACATGTAAATTAATCCCACCCATTTTGATTGTCCAAAGGGAATTAATTTCAAACAGTTGTGTACATATGTATCTTCAAATTGTTTCAAACCAATTGGAATTATGGTTTAATTCTATAGTTTGAGAAGTTCTTCATTAAGCAGCTTTATACAGAGCATAAACTGATCCTCAGGAGTGTCTCTCTGCATTCTGCATTTGAGAAAAATTCCATGATCCTCCAAGACCCTGTGTCGTAAACTTTCCTTAAAAGGGCCTATAGTGTCAGTTTTATGACTCTCTGACACAGACAGCCAGACACCAATTTGGGGCCCGTTCCTTCTGAAAAGCTTACCTCAAATTCCAATCTTGGCTTGGGGATGTCTCTGAAAACCAGCGAAAGCTTGGGTATTTAAAATCACATCTCAGAAAGTCCGAATTTCTTATTAGAAATTAATACACATTCATCATATTACACTACATATCCCCCTTTTTTGGTTTGATATTTTCCCTCAGAAAACATCGGACCAAAAAATATGGGGATGAATAGTGATGGTAAGGTCAGTGGAGACATTCATTCATACACTAAGGGTTGATACCTTTCTGGGATCATTTAATATGGGAGTAATCCTTTATTGGACTTTATTCCATATGCTGGTATGAGTGTTCACCTTACTTTAAAAGTGTTTGTTAACTACGAAATATTATTGTTATCAAAGGTAATTTTCAGGTGTAGTTACCCATGCAAATACTTAAAAAAAATATTTGCCTTAGTGATAATTACTGGATAAGCAGGGTGTTCCCCTATAGTTAAGCTAACTACTAAGAACTCTGATTTACCCTGATTTCTATTTCTAATTATTATTATCATTATTCTAATTCTGATTTTTATTTTTCTGATTTTTTCAGAAACATTCCTTAAAAGGGCCTATAGTGTCAGTTTTATGACTCTCAGACACAGACAGCCAGACACCAATTTGGGGCCCGTTCTTTCTGAAAAGCTTACCTCAAATTCCAATCTTGGACACAGAGAGAATACACAACACTCCTCAAAGACAGTCACCAGGAGGAAACCCACACAGACACAGAGAGAACACACCACACTCCTCACAGACAGTCACCCGGAGGAAACCCAAGCAGACACAGGGAGAACACACCACACTCCTCACAGACAGTCACCCAGAGGAAACCCACGCAGATACAGGGAGAACACACCACACTCCTCACAGACAGACCATTACACACAAGATCAGTCTGTCTGAACACACAGTTACACACCAGATCAGACTGTCTGAATACACCGTCACACACCAGAACAGATTGCCTGAACACACCAGAACAGATTGTCTGAACACACTGTCACACACCAGAACAGACTGTCTGTACACACAGTTACACACCAGATCAGGCTGTCTGAATACACCGTCACACACCAGAACAGATTGTCTGAACACACCAGAACAGACTGTCTGAACACAACATTACACACCAGAACAGACTGTCTGAACACACCATCACACACCAGAACAGACTGTCTGAACACACCATTACACACCAGAACAGACTGTCTGAACACACCGTCACACACCAGAACAGACTGTCTGAACACACCGTCACACACCAGAACAGACTGTCTGAACACACCGCCACACACCAGAACAGACTGTCTGAACACACCGCCACACACCAGAACAGACTGTCTGAACACACCAGAACAGACTGTCTGAACACAACATTACACACCAGAACAGACTGTCTGAACACACCATCACACACCAGAACAGACTGTCTGAACACACCATTACACACCAGAACAGACTGTCTGAACACACCGTCACACACCAGAACAGACTGTCTGAACACACCGTCACACACCAGAACAGACTGTCTGAACACACCGCCACACACCAGAACAGATTGTCTGAACACACCAGAACAGACTGTCTGAACACAACATTACACACCAGAACAGACTGTCTGAACACACCATCACACACCAGAACAGACTGTCTGAACACACCATTACACACCAGAACAGACTGTCTGAACACACCGTCACACACCAGAACAGACTGTCTGAACACACCGCCACACACCAGAACAGACTGTCTGAACACACCGCCACACACCAGAACAGACTGTCTGAACACAACATCTCCTCCAAAGGTAACTTCCTCTGAATTATTTATAACACACTGAGCTGAGCGTTTACGTCTACACGGAGCCAACCTCATCAGATCGGAAATGATGAGGGTAAGACCAACAGTAGGCATTCATTCATTCATTCATTCATTCATTGTCTGTAACCCTTATCAAGTTCAGGACGGTGGTGGGTCCGGAGCCTACCTGGAATCTCTGAGCACAAGGCACAAAAACACCCTGGAGGGAGCACCAGTCCTTCACAGGGCGACACACACTCACACATTCACTCACACCTGAGGACACTTTTGAGTCTCCAATCCACCCAGAACAGACTGTCTGAACACACAGTCACACACCAGAACAGATCTGTCTGAACACACCATCACACACCAGAACAGATCTGTCTGAACACACCGGAACAGACTGTCTGAACACACAGTTACACACCAGAACACACCGGAACTAACACATTCACACACACCTACGGACACTTGTGAGTCTCCAATCCACTAATGTGTGTTTTTCGAGCATGGGAGGAAACCGGAGCACCCTGAGGAAACCCATGCAGACACAGAGAAAACACACCACACTCCTCACAGACAGTCACCCGGAGGAAACCCACGCAGACACTTTGAGAACACACCACACTCCTCACAGACAGTCACCCAGAGGAAACCCACACAGACACTTTGAGAACACACCACACTCCTCACAGACAGTCACCCGGAGGAGACCCACGCAGACACAGGGAGAACACACCACACTCCTCACAGACAGTCACCCAGAGGAAACCCACGTAGACACAGGGAGAACACACCACACTCCTCACAGACAGTCACCCAGAGGAAACCCACGCAGACACAGGGAGAACACACCACACTCCTCACAGACAGTCACCCAGAGGAAACCCACGCAGACACAGGGAGAACACACCACACTCCTCACAGACAGTCACCCGGAGAGGGAGTAGAACCCATGATCCTGGAGCTGTGTGACTGTGACACTAACTGCTGTGCCACCATGCCGCCCAACAGTGCGGCACATGCACATATTCTGTGGAAGCTTTCCACGTCCTTCCCCAGTCAGAATACACCTCTTGAGTCTGAATTTTCAGACACTATATTAGTGTCATTGTTCAATTGTGCTGTAATTCACGTACAGCTTCTCTGTATGTATTGCATCCCTGAGTCAATCATAATCTTTATTGATGATAATATAAAAATAGTTTCTATGTTGGACAAGTTTCTCTTCTGAGAACTACTCCATGTCTTCTACAATAGATTTCTTCTTGTGTATGTTCTCGTAAAGGCCTGTGAACATGGATAAAGTTGGTGAACCCCCAAAGGATGCTGCCCCAACTTACCCAGGACCTCCAGCTAATTATGAAGGATTAAACATGGGCCCCTACCCCGGAACCCCTCAGCCGGGACAGCTCACAGGGTCTCAAGGTAAGTCTCACCTCTTGCTTAAGAAATTTGCAAGGAAACAAACCATGCAAAAACATTTTTTGCATAAGGCTTTATTCAGATCTCACACAGTAATAACCAAAAATAAATAATAATAATTTTTTTAAAAAGTCTCTATACAAAATTATATTTTAGAGACAAAACTGCATATATATTGAATATATATTATTATTTGTGTGAACAAAATTAAATCAAATGTATCTTGGATTAGCATTTCTCCTGGTCAGCCATAATTACACGACAGATATTAGTCTTTTTATTAGTCTGAATTTCATTGTAGAGATCTGTAATTACACTTTTTCTAATCAAGATGTAACTACAGATATCCAGATATTTCACTAGTACAGTTTGCAGTATAAATAACGTTTAGTTTTGTACATCATCGTTGTTCAAAGAAAAACATTTATCTCCAAAATAACTTTACAGGAGAATGAAACACCTTCTTAACTTTCAATGGTTGTCAATGTAAAAAGGTTTTATTCCAAATAATGTGTTTCTATTAGTCATTCATCATGTGATTTATACACAGTGTGAAGGACAGCTGCTTAATAATTTTAGTAGTAAATTATTCGTCCACAAACATTGAGATACATATTTTTCCTTGTAGCTCAAAGATATTCGAAAAACTTTATTGCAGATTTTCAGAATGTTATTTGAAAAAAAATCTGTGACATTGAGTAATCTCACTGAAAGTCCTCCTCCTGCTGCACACCCTGGACAAGTTCCAGCAGCTACGAGTGAGTTTATCTGCCAAAGTTTCATGCTATTGACAGAATACTATGTTCATGACTGGGAATTTGCATAAACCAATATAGCTCTGATAAGACAAAACTATAGTAAATACCTTGTTCTAACATCCTACAGTTTCATCAGCGCTCTAGATCTTGAGGTGCAAATTTGTGACTCGGTAATTAACTGTTCGGAAAAACACACTTTTGTGGGTACAACTCTCTACTGTGGCCCCAGAGAATGTACTACTGCTTCTACCAGAGTTCAGATGATTATATTTGTCAGTTTATTCACATGGTAAATTCAGTAAAATCTCACTGTCAAGAGGCCAGCGATATGAAAATACTCAATTAGATCAAATTCACTTGTGGAATAAGTAAGTCTTCGCGTCACGGTAAGTCTCAGTGATTTTTAGCAAGGCTTACAATATTCAGTTTACAAATTCACAAAGATGAGATAATTCACAAAGGTGAATCATTAGTGGTTTCTGTGTAAACACATCTGTAAATCTGTGTGAACTGTAAATCTGTGAAGCTGTGAGACAGCTGTGACATACTATACATTCTTATGGGAGATAATCTGAAGAAAACTGAAGGTTGTGAAAGTTGCCTTCCTTTTTAAATGTACGTAACAACATCACCCCAGTGATATGTAAGAGGAAGTGTGAAAGTACAGTAACCTTCTCTAGGGGATGGGCTTTTTAAATTAACACTTACAGCTGTGTGAAAGAATACAAACTCAGAATCCCCATTTCTGATAAAGTATGACATTTTAAAAGCGCAGTAAAAAGTATGAATCTATGGTGTGTTTATGCTCATTATGTGTTATTTCACTAATAAATTCACAGCTATATTATTTTTTTTTTCAGCTGTAACCACGGTTGTGGTGGTTCCTATCCTGAGTGATGTACCCGGACAAACAAAATGTCCTCATTGTCAACAGGAGGTTGTCACTAACACCACACACAACTCTGGACTCTTAACGTGGCTCATTTGTGGAGGTCTTTGCATTTTCATATAAGTGTCTCTAACCATAAAGAGAGAGATTACCTGAGTTCCCTGTCTCACTTTATTCTCTCATGTCTCCTGTGAAGGTGCTGGCCGTGTTGTCTGATCCCATTCTGTGTGAACTCATGCAAAGACGTGGAGCACCGCTGCCCCAACTGCAGCAATATTGTGTATATCTATAAGAGAATGTGAAACATTTGCTCTCTCAGTGGAGTCCAGAAAATCATCTTGTCAGATCTGATTTGCAATGAAAAAAACTAAATCTAAATACAGTGATACCTTCACTTACGAGTTTAATTTGTTCTGAGTTTGTAACTCGTTAATCAAAATAAATTTCCCATTAAAATGAATTGAAATACTAATAATCCGTTCCAGCCCCCAAAAATCACACCAATTTTATTTGCTATGTATTTTTAAATAAGACAAATGTACTTTATAAATAACAAATTATGTACAAAAGATAAAAATACATAAAGAGAATGTAAAGAAATAAACTAGTTCTATTAATTGTATTTACCTTGAATATGAGATGAAGACGCTGGCGGAGGAGATTGGCGGAGTTTTCTTTTCTTGCTCTATCGTTTACTTACTGACTACACACTTGATACAATGCTATAAAAAACAGTGATACAACAGAGATGCACAGCCAGATAACCAAGCGAACTGAACACTGGCTGGACCTCCTATTGGTGGATGGCGTAGTCTCACTTAATCATAACTCAGATCTTGGCTCATCAAACATAAGCCAAAAAAAGTTAGAGTGACTGCTCGTAACGCAAAAACTTCTTAAGGTGATTCACTCGTAAATCAAGGTTTAATTTTACTGTTAGATACATGGCATTAATGAGTGTTTAAACATCTGAGTGCTTCGACTGAGCACTGTCATATAGAAGGTAGTTTAGTGCAGGGAATTAAAGTGGACTTATATTTCGCATAGAATGATCACACCTATTGTTGCTTTTTTGTTTCATTGAAAATGGCATGCTTTACACAGTTATCCTTTAAAAAAAACACAAAAATGTATAGAATAAATACCAATAGCTAGGCCTAAACCAAATGTTTTAAACACAATGATGCGTTTAAGAAAACATATAGAATTTATAGGAAATAAGCTTTTTGAAGGAAATAAAAAGCTGATGTCAATTTATTATCAGTTATGTGCTTTAAAAGGCTACAGGTGAAAACAGCACGGTGCTGGGAGCAGGTCAAAGCTGCTCTTGGCGCTTGTATCAGTAAGTGAGGGAGGCATGGTGCTTTAGTGTTAAACAGTGTTTAGGAATAATTTAGTAATTAATGATGCAAAGAAAGCCACATTGTTTTCCTTCAGCTCAGAATTATCTTCTATTTTGTCTTCATGTGTAAAGAATTCTTGCTTTTTTTAAATGACTTTGACCAGCTAAGTTGCTCTCACTACATCTGTTCTGACAAACATTTTCAGAGGCTTGTCCAAGTTTGTTTTGGGCCTGACACCTGAATTAATTTATTGTACTGAAAACAAAAGTTATTTGCTTGCCCTTCCCAGCCATCATTGGAGAAAACAGAGGTTCCGATTGTGAGCACCTATTTGTATTTTTCTAGCAATTAATCAAAAACACAAAATCACTAAAAATTACCTCACTCTTTAACCACTCATAACTGAAGTGACAAATGTGTCTCCAAGTGCAGTTACTCTGCTGCAATGAGACTGCTTCAACTTCACCGCCTTTTAAACACCAGATATTTTACCTGAAAAACACCCAGATGCCATTTAGCTTTGAAAATGCATGAATAATACCTAAATTTGATTTCAATCACTTAATAACTCAGTGTTACCTCCTCAGCAAGTAGGGATTCCTGTTGCTCCACAGAGGGTGCACTGCTGCTAATGGCATGAGCATCATCAGTATATTCTTTTCTAAAAAAAAATTTTTTCTACTGACAATACCCTGCGCATGACTGGCACTGCACTGCATCCTTCCTCTGGACCTTGCAGGTGATGGGTCTCCATGATCCTCCCACAAGCCTGGTTGGGTTATATCAGCTACCTCACAACCAGGCACTCAACATCATACGCTACCCACAAGGTTTGTGTTTTATCTGAATCTTCACTCCAGACATTTTCCTCACAGGAGACCTTACTGTGATCCCACAGCTCCAGATAATGATCCAGGAGAAAATGTTACAGTTTGACTGCTCAGTTGTAAGCAGAAAGGACATTTGGTTTTGGGTGAGTAGGGAGAAAGTGTGGGCTGTCACACTGAACGTCCAGTACTGGGGTGGCTCAAGTGAAATTCAGGTTCAGACTCTCTCTGAGTCAAAGGAGACTGGTTCAAGCTGAAGTCAAACCACAACAGCAGACAATGACTAGAGCTTATCTGACAGATGTTTAAAGTCACAGTGCAGAATGTGTGGGTTTTCAATGGAAGGGGAACTGCCTCAGGAGAGCATCAAGCACACTGAAAAAAACTAACAGTACTGAAGATAGTGAGGAAAAAACATAATTTTAGTACTATTTAGTACTATTGGTTCTGAGTGATGTAACTGAACAGACCTTGCATAATTTGCTAGTAGTTTTACAGCTGCTGAGCAAGGAACAAAAAGAGTAACTCTGCTGTTTCAGTTCTTTGACAAAGTGACTGGAGCATTCTAACGAAAGATCTTACCCCAGTGCATCTCCACCCTGTCCTGTATTACTTTCCCTCCTCCCAACACCCCTGATTGAAATAACTGGTTAATTAACTAATTTCGGTATTGCCATGGGAGTGTTAAAGTAAGTAAACCACTAAAATATGTAGGGCAGGGCACCTCCAGGACCAGGGCTGAGAAACACTGCTAACTCTGAGGGAATGGGTGAAAATGTATGGAAGTTGCAAAATGGAGAATAGGGCAATATATTCGTTGCTTTACTCTGTGCTTCAGTGTGATTATAATACAGATCTCTGAACTGGTGATTAATTAATTAAATTTTATTTCAAACAGGTTTCAATACCAGGTAATATTTTATTAATATACAATTTTAAAGTTAATATAGGAAAGTAGCTTTAGAGTGGAATGTTTTTCACTGGAGTCTCAACTGCGTGTGGCTGTTGCTATGGCGACTTAACAGAGTTCTCTACTAACCAATGAGTGAACCGCTGATATGCACCAGCCAATCATAAAGCAAAAGGCGGGTCTTGACGGAATACGGGTGTGATTAGAAATACTGCATCCAGTGTAAATCCCACAGCAGGCCAGGAGGCGGCGCTGCTTCTACAGCTGTTGTGTGAGTGTAATGAAAACAGAAGCTGGAGCTGGTCTGAGAGTAAGATCTGCACCTCTCTCTGTTTACACTCTGATTTTAAACCGAAACGTTTAACACTGACAGTTTGGCCTTGTGTTTCTCACCGCTGCAAAACTGCGCCGAATTCATAACTGCATTCAAACCGACCTGCAGAAGTAAAAACAGAATGGAAAAGTGTGGGTTTAGAAACAAAATCCATCGCCAAGCTCAACTCAAAGCTCTGTCTTTGTTGGGTTTGTTTTGTAGAAATATATCCTAGAAATCCTGCACTTAAAGCTAAAAATAATGAAATGTAAAACATTTGCGTCATTTTCTATTTCAGAACTGAAATGAATTATAATCGTACACAAGATAAGATGTCAAATATCTTGTAAGCCGTAAAATACCGCGCAGCTCTAGCCCCACATCATTCCCGTTCTTTACCTGGGAGGTAAAGTAGGGCTCTTAATCTGTCCTGTTTCTATCACTGGCCCTGGAGGGCGTCCATATTTGGAGCCAACATTTAACATTTTGCCACACGGTGTGACGGCAGTGTGTGGATCGATTAGCCACTAAACATCTGTTATTTTCACAGATATTTCTAATTCCATGCAAATACCATAGACATTATTGACGTCTTCTGGAAAAATGGCATTACCCCAGCTCCCCATGTAAAACTAATCCTGTACAAATAGGGCTCCAGTAATTCAGTAAAGAGAGCGAGACCACTCCTGCCTCCAGCGTTCTCCGACACAGCCCCTTACTGTGGAAAGTGTTACATCTCGTGTCGTGTTGTGGTCGTTCTGAAATCTGTATCTGAGATCAGCTGAGTCAGGTCACAGATTGACTGCGGCTGTGATACACAGATAAACAACAGACGACACAGGCGCTGGAGCAGAGACTGGACGATTGACACATGGCTCCACATTACCACGAGGCAAAGCATATGCAGATCTCCCCATGTCAAAAACAACACGTCAAATGCCTGACTCCTATAGATGTCCTTTCTTTCCTAAATATTCCTTGAAAGTAAACTTGTAGATCTAAGTAACTAAGTTGAAAGTAAATTTTGTTACCCCTTTCCCCCCTGTTCTCCAGTGCTCAGGACCCACACAGAGCAGGTTTTATTTATTTATTTATTTATTTGCTTACTGTTTTACATGTTTTCTTTTCCCTTCTGTGTGATGTTTTTAACACTGAAAATATTCTGTAAGAGCTTCATTCGGATTAGGGTCCTGGTGAGCTCAGAACCTACCTGAGATCACTGACGCATCACACACTCACCCAGTCACTCACACTCACACCTGTGGACAGTTTCAGACACTCACCCAGTCACTCACACTCACACCTGTGGACAGTTTCACACACTCACCCAGTCACTCACACACTCACACCTGTGGACAGTTTCACACACTCACCCAGTCACTCACACACTCACAACTGTGGACAGTTTCACACACTCACCCAGTCACTCACACACTCACACCTGTGGACAGTTTCACACAATCACCCAGTCACTCACACACTCACAACTGTGGACAGTTTCACACACTCACCCAGTCACTCACACACTCACACCTGTGGACAGTTTCACACACTCACCCAGTCACTCACACACTCACACCTGTGGACTGTTTCACACACTCACCCACTCACACCTGTGGACAGTTTCACACACTCACCCAGTCATTCACACACTCGCACCTGTGGACAGTTTCACACACTCACCCACTCGCACCTGTGGACAGTCTCACACATGCACCCAGTCATTCACACACTCACACCTGTGGACAGTTTCACACACTCACCCAGTCACTCACACACTCACACCTGTGGACAGTTTCACACTCTCACCCAGTCACTCACACACTCACACCTGTGGACAGTTTCACACACTCACCCAGTCACTCACACACTCACAGCTGTGTACTGTTTCACACACTCACCCAGTCACTCATACACTCACACACACACCTGTGGACAGTTTCACTCACTCACCCAGTCACTCACACACACACACCTGTGGACAGTGTCACAAACTCACACAGTCACTCACACACCCACACACACACATGGACAATTTCACACACTCACCCAGTCACTCACACACTTACATCTGTGGACAGTCTCACACACTCACCCAGTCACTCACACACTCACACCTGTGGACAGTGTCACAAACTCACCCAGTCACTCACACACTCACATCTGTGGAGAGTTTCACACACTCACCCTGTCACTTACAGACTCACACCAGTGGACAGTGTCACACACTCACTCAGTCACTCACACACTCACACCTGTGGACAGTTTCACACACTCACCCAGTCACTCACACCTGTGGACAGTTTCACACACTCACCCAGTCACTCACACCTGTGGACAGTTTCACACACTCACCCAGTCACTCACTCACACACTCACACCTGTGGACAGTCTCACGCAGTCACTCACACACTCACACCTGTGGATAGTTTCACGTGGAAAGAATCAAGCAAACAATCTTCCATCTGTGGGCCTCCATTTTCTCAGAAAACTATAAAGACATGCAGTAGAGAAGCAGCAGCTCTGACTTTAAGAGACTGACAGAAAGGAGGAAAACCAGAAGGAACACAGATGTTAGAGCATCATGAGACACTGGCGTCCATCCACACCACCATCCTCCAACCAGAGCAAAGCAAATGAGGTCCTGTTTATTTGGCAGTGAAAGCTATTTCCTCATTTCTCTCGCTCGCTGCTCACGGCTCTGACACTCGCTGGATCCTGATCTCTAAGGAATAACAGCTCTGAATACAGCTAACGTCTTTCCAGGAAGGTAAGTGGTGTTGGAGCAGAAGAACATCTGTGATGATTTTATACACAGAGGGATCTTGTGACATTGACACTTATTGGACTACAGTCTTGTTTAGGGCAGAGACTGTTATTCTCGCTCTGACTGTCTCATCCTCCAGCCCCCACAGGGCAGGAGTCTCCAGACACCTTTAGGATTCATTTACAACAAAAAATAAAATCTACATTCTCTGAAAAACTCACTGTGGGGGAACCTTCACTGTCATCACTTTACTGATGGGACCCTCAGTGATACGTCTTAGTGCCTTCAATCTGTGAATGTAATGGTACCTTCCTTACAACAAAAAGAGTTCATTTAAGTGTGCTATTACTATACTTCTTTAAACTTAAAAACAAGCAAGTACACATTCAGATTAATCCTTATGTCCTTATCAGTGATGTACTACACACAGTTATACTTAAATACACCTGGGTAGTATACTGACTAGTGTACAGAAATAGTCTGAGTATATTTCAAGCATATTTGTACTTATACTTTTGATTCAGAAACCATTAAGAAAAGTATTCTTGCTCTATACATAGTTTAAGTATAATGTAATGGGCTTGTAGTTTGTGGTGGAACAGCTGAGTGTAAAAAAGTCATTATCTCAGAAAATTAAGATATTATATAAGACCAATTTAAAAATTATGTTAAATAAAGAATTGGGGCTTAGTTCACTGGCCAGTCAAGCACAGTGGTACCGTTGTCATTAAACATACTGCTTTAGGCAGTATGGACAGGTGCCAAGTCCTTTAAATATGCATTTACATCAAGCTTGTCAGCAAAGGGAAGTATGAAGTGCTCTAAAATTTCCTGGCAGATGGCTGCACTGGCTTTGGACATGATATAACACAGTGGACCAACACCAGCAGATGACACGGCTCCCCAAACCACTAACTGACTGTGGAAACCTCACACTAGACTCAAGCAGCTTGGACTGCGCCTCTCCACTCTTCCTCCAGACTCTGGGACCTGTGAAATGAAAAATTTACTTTAGTCTGAAAACAAGACTTTAGACACTGAGCCACGGTCCAGTCCTTTTTCTCCTGCACCCAGGTGAGACACTTCTGACGCTGTCTCTGGGTCATGAGCGGCTCGACACAAGGACTGTGACAGTTGTGTCCCAGGTCCTGGATATGTCTGTGTGTGGTGGCTCTTGAAGCTCTGATTCCAGCAGTGGTCTACTCCTGGAGAATCTCCCGTAAATTTGTGAATGACCTTTCAAGGTTGTGGTTTCCCCTGTTGTTTGTCCACCTTTCTCTACCACACATTTTCCTTCCACTCCACTTTCCATTAATAAGCTTGGACACAGTAGGAGTGTGCCACTGACTGCCTTCTGGACATCTGTCAGGTCGGCAGTCTTCCCCGTGATTGAGGAGCCTACTGAACCAGACTAAGGGACTAAAGGACTAAAAGGCCTAGGAAACCTTTGCAGGTGTTTTGTGTTGATTATTCTAATCTTCTGAGATAATGACTTTTGGGTTTTTGTTGGCTGTAAGCCATAAACATTAAAATAAATAAACACTTGAAATAGATCACTCTGTTTTTAATGAATCTATATGAGTTCCATTTTTTAAATTGAATTACTTTTTGAATTAACTTTTTGATGATATTTTAATTTATTGAGATGCACCTGCACTGTTAAACATTTCACTGTAAATTAACAGTAAAATACTGGCAGCAGAGACACCAGCATTTTACTGTGGTTTTACAGAGCAACTACCGTCATTTATTTAAAAAGTATATTGAATTACTGTATATAAGAGTAGAAAAAAAAATTTTGTATGGTAAATTTACAGTAAATGCCAGCACGTTACTGCTATTTAAGTGGCTCTACTCTAAGATAACAGTATATTAATGTATAAAGTATTACACTATGACAATAAAATAAGTTATTTTTACAGCAGTTTACAGTAAAAGCCAGTATATTACATTTATTTACAAACGTGATTTTTGCTTTTAATTCTTCGAAATCCTCACAAAAAATAAAAGAATTCCTGAAGGACACACATGCAATGAAGTTTTGCAATAGTAGTTTATTTAAAGCGCTCATGTATTTGCACAGTCAAATTAATGACTTTACTGAACTCATGACCATAAGAGGCTTAGTTAAATAGCATAAATAACAGTGTAGCACTGGTTTACAATAGCATTAAGAACACTAGTTTGAACCATGTGACAGTAAAATGGCAAAAAATATAAGAGGGAAAGGGAGATCTACGGTGAGAGTGTTGAGCTGGGATCTTAAAGCACTGATGATGTGTCAAACAAACAAAAAGATTAGCAATAACATGTCACTGCTAAAATATAAATATAAGAAGCTAGTAGTCTCAAATACATAAAAAAGATGCTGATACATTATTCTGATGACTGGAACACCAGTAAAACCTAAAGAAAGTTTTGTGCTTAAACCACTCGGGTAGCAGAAATATGAATTTGAAAGTTTCCAGAAGTACCTCTATCAAAACAGAGAAAATGTTTAAAGTCACACAGGTTACACAAGTCACCATGTGTATAGTGTGTTAAAGGTGTGGTTAAAATATTTATTTAGACGACTGGAGGAGGAGTTCCCCACCTACACTGGCCAAAGTCAAGGCAATGATCACAACACCTTAAAAGTGCCAAATTGCAAAGAAAGCACACAAAAACATATTTACACTGAAACTGACAAAATCAATCTTAGGATAAGAATCAAATTCATTTGAACTTCAGAGTCATCATATAGAACATCCTGTCAGTAAAATACAATAACATTTACACTTCAGGTGTTGGGATTGTTGCCTACACATAGTATAATACAGAGTGGGTACTCCTCCTCTTCTTCCACTCATTCAGTAGGCCTTTACTAACACCACCACATACAATATAGCTGAACTTGGTAATGTCACTTACCTTCAGTAATCCCTAATTTTGAATGAATTCCAGGTGCTAGAGGTTGAAAATATGGACTCCTCAACTTTTCATTTCTTGGCAGTAAGTTTAGTTGAACAAAATATAACTAAATTTAAATGAATGTACAGTTTTTCAGAAATGACATTATGGACATGTAATCTACACAGAATCTTTCATTAGTTACAACATTCTCACTATAAAACAAAGTCACTTTAAAACGTACATTAAAATACAGACCTGGCAAAATGATCAGAGGACTGGCAGGTAGTGGACATATTCTCTCATTGTTCACAGATCTGAAAAACACAACAGAATAATGTTATAGCAAGTGCGAAAATCACAAAAACATTTCAGCAATCACTGATTAATACTCACATCAGCAAGAAAGGGCTCTCACCTGAATGAGTCACAAGAAACTGAACCTCATGGGCAGTCAGATCCCCATTAAAACACATCAAAGGTCCCAGATCTCCACTCCCATTTGGAAACCTTCTCTCTCATCTGTTTGCTGTTGTACTGTTGTACTACCTTATTTACAGAAATACTTTATAAAATGTCTGGAAAACTGTTGCTCTAATAGGTTAGCTTATATTTGTAACACTGCTGAAGCTAGAGCTTCTTTGTTCATTTTAGTAACTTGAAATAGACCTAATTAAAAACATCTGAAATTTTAAAAAGTTTATTAATTCTCTGCACTCCATGCACTGACTGAGTGTTGTGCTGACGTGCTGACAGTCCGACCACAAAGACTCGAGGTGTTCCCGAGCAGTGGGGAAAATGAGCAGAGTCTTCTCTTACAGCGGAGCCACATCATCCAGCTCACCCCAAGCTCAGAAAAAACCCACGGTCGTCACTCAGTACGTTTGAGCAGAGAATAAACAGAATTTCATGAAAACAGTCATCAGTACGATTCTGATGGACAGTGACTGGACTAAAAAGAAAAGATGGCACGTTTCCACAGCTTGACAGAAAATACTGTGTTATGTGTTAATGTGTTAAATTACAGTTATCTACTGTTAATTGTTAACTAAACACTACTGTTTATTTAAATTTGAAGTATGGTTATTTAACAGTGTTTTACAATTATTCTAAAGTCGAATACTGCTCCGGCTCAGTACCTAATCTAAACAACTACAAGGGGATAAGGACTGAGTCATCAAGAACCTTAACACGCAAAGAGACCACTTCAAACCACACAATGATTGGTTTCTATTCTCATGAAGCCTAGCTTAGTCTGAGACTAGTGGCCACCTCATTTACACTGAAACCGTATTTTCACACATTGAAGAATGAGTCATTCTGGCTGTAGAATATATTTTAATCATCTTTCAGGAAGGGCAGATACATCCTTTTTTGACATAATCTCATGTTGTTGAAATATTTTGTTCAACAAGCTTTCATTTTCCCTCATTAAAGGATGAGGCTGAGGACAGGATTTACTGGAAAATATAACGAGGGCTGCACTGACGCCTCACGTCTTTCCATTTTCCTTTATTTTTCAGTTTCAGTAGTGAGAACATTTCTAATGAGAAGCACAAAACACACCGTTACACTCCAGGACACATTGTTACACACAAGAACACACTGTTACACAGTAGCACACATCGTTACACACCAGAACATGCTGTTACACTCCACCAAATACTGTTACACTGTTATGTTTATTTAAAAAAAATCATTTGGTGCTTTCACAAAAAATATACCAAAAAACATGTTTAAATGTCTTCCCTGCATAATCAGAACAGGAATAACTTCACACATCATAGCCCTTAATTTAATTTGAATTATTTATAACACAGTGAGCAGAGCACCTACATATGTCTATGGTGAGTCTATCAGAAGAGGAAATGATGAGGGCAAAATCCCTTTTAAGAATGCGTCAACAAATTTAAACTGTTAGAGAGAGTCATAACAGCCATAAAATATAAACACACAAACTTAATGTGGTAACACACAAAAAATCTACATGTTTACGTGTAGATTTACATGTTACGTTTTATCGCATTAATATGCACATATTTTATGCAATAACAAGCATAAACTATGCATTAAATGCACCACTGGATTTCCAATTTTGCTGGAGCGATCAGATTACCACCGGAGTTATCTGTACATGACAAATGATTCAAATATGCAGTGTGAGCTGTCACCAATGCACACCACTTGAAAAATCGCAGCGTATGCCTGGCTTAACAGGAACGTTTTATTGGTTAAAACATGTCATTTCAGATATTTTTTTTGACTGAATAAGATTATGACAGTCTCCTGTGTCTTGAAGGGGTCTGCTTTCAGTTACAATAAAACAATACACAGTGTACTTCATGTCTTCTACGATGGACGGTCATTTCTTCTTGTGTATGTTTTCGTAAAGGTCTGTGAACATGGAAACAGGTGGTGAACCCCCAAGAGGCACTGCTGCACCTTACCCAGGTGTTAACATGGGCCCCCAGCCTGGCTCCTCTCCCATTCCTGGGTTTCAGCCCTACCCTGGACCCCCAGGGTATCAAGGTGCGTTCCACCTCTTGCTTGAATTATAATATGAATAATATGAATGTAAACAAATCATGGCATCATAGCGCAGCAGGTAGGGTTCAAGTCCCGCTCCGGGTGACTGTCTGTGAGGAGTGTGGTGTGTTCTCCCTGTGTCTGTGTGGGTTTCCTCCGGGTGACTGTCTGTGAGGAGTGTGGTGTGTTCTCCCTGTGTCTGCGTGGGTTTCCTCCGGGTGCTCCGATTTCCTCCCACACTCAAAAAACACACTTTGGTAGGTGGATTGGTGACTCAAAAGTGTTTGTAGGTGTGAGCGTGTGAGTGAATGTGTGAGTGTGTGTCGCCCTGTGAAGGACTGGCACCCGCTCCTAACCCTAACCCTTGCGCCCAGTGATTCCAGGTAGGCTTCAGACCCTTGGCCACCCTGAGCTAGATAAAGGTTACAGACAATGAATTAATGTAAGAGAGCACAGATTTTTCCATTAAATAATTAAATTGTAAACAAATAAAAGGTTCTATCCTGACCAACAATAACCCAACAGTGCTGTGCAACCGCTGAAGTAAAGTTAAAGAGTAAAAAAATCTGAAATGGGATTCTGACCAATAACAATCAAAGGGGTTAGATATCAATAGTATTGTTCTTATGAGAGAAAACAGTATTGTAGATATATTAAATAATATGTTAGAGATCTGAAACTGCACATACATTGAATGCATACAATTATTAATAATATGTGATTGATTAAATTTGCGTTATCTTGTATTAGCTTTCGTACTTGTCAAAATTACATGAAGGATATGTGGACTTGGACCTTTATTTGTCTGAAGTTCATTGTAGATACCTGCAATTACACTTTTTCTAATCAAAAAGGTAACTGCAGATATCTGTAACCAGAGATTTCATTAGTAAAAATATAACTCCATGTAGCACAGCAGTGTTCTCCCCCTGTGTGAACAGCCCTGTTCAGAACGCCCGCTTTCAGCACCTGTTCCTTTAAATGATAATGAGCCGCTCGCTGTTCACCCCGACCCCGAGCGCACAGCAGTGAGGAGCGAGGAGCAGAAGCTCTGGTTTTTAGCCGTTTTCACTCTGTTCTCTTTCTTCTCCGTTTTTACTCAGTGCTCTTATTTCTCCGCACTTGTTGTGTATGTTTTACTGCGTTTAACCCCGTCTTTGCGTTTTCACATAAATGCGGGCCAAACGCTGTGATTGGAGGTTTATCCCATATTTTCTGACTTAGACAGCACACAGTTTTTTAATAATGGCATCAGCACAAGGACTGTGTGCCATAGAAAACCAGTTTGGAAAACTGCACTGCCGGAGGAGTGGTTGAGGTCAACCATTAGAGGTCACCTTGATCAATGTACTAGTGCACTGATTAGGATTTAGGATGCATGACTTCTTGAGTGAAAAATTTGTAAATATTTACAAGTTCCCAACATTTCTTTTAACATATATAAAACTTTATTTTGAAGTGGACTTTTTGACACCAAGGTAATGGTGTCAAGTAATGGAAGCTAACCTCCTTCCGTTTAGCATCACACAAACTATAAGCCAAATCAACACACAAGTATCTATAACTACATTGAGCTGTAAACCAGTCTCAAGCAGACATTATGTTTTCTGACACTGTGTGACCTACAAATGAACAAACGGTGCAGAAAACTAGGGTTAGTTTAGGATTACAGTCTTTCAGATGGTGGTTTATGCAGTTTTTAGTTATTCATCATATCTTTAATAAACAAAGTGCATAACCTGTAACCAGAGGTAAAGACAGTAACACCAGTTTTATCTACTGAATACACCTCTATATTTACTGAAGGCCAGGTGTTTCCAGTGGTGGACAAAGTAAATGTCATTGGTTACTGTACTTATGTAGTTTTTCTGTGTATCTGTACTTTACTGGAGTATTTTTTATTTAAGTTGCTATAGATATAATAAATAGAGATAGATTAAAGTTTTAGAATAATTATTGACCTTGAATGGAAATGTTGCTGAAATCAAGAGTGACTGTGAATTGTTTCTAGCTTAGTCTGAGTTGTTTAACCAAGAGTCTTTTTATAAAAACGATAATAGGATTTTAGAACTGTGTTAAATCATGATAACTTTACTTTTGATACTTAAGGATATTTGAGGGCCAATATTTTTGTACTTTTACTCAAATGAAAATCTAAATTGAGTTTTCTTAAAGGGCACTTTATATATCGTCCCTGTCCAAATACAGACGTGTTTCTCTAAAACAGTAGCTTTACAAGAGCAGGCAAATACCTTCTCAACTTTCAATGGAAGTCAATGTAAAAAGATTATATTGCATATTTTCAGAATGTTATTTGATAAAAATTGTGACATTTTGAAACTGAGTTATCTCTGTTTTTCTCACTAAAGGTCCTCCTCCTGCTGCACACCCTGGACAAGTTCCAGTATCTACGAGTGAGTTTATCTGCTAAAGTTTCCTGCTATTGACAGAATAATGTTCATGACTGGGAATTTGCATAAACCTATATAGATCTGATAAGACAGAATTACAGTAAATACCTTGTTGTAACATCCTCCAGTTTCATCAGAGCTCTATTGATATTGTTAGTTCAACATATTTACCACTTGCAAATTTGTGACTCTGTAATTAACTATTCGGAAAAACACACAGTTGTGGGTACAACTCAACTCAACTCTAGTTCAGATGATTATATTTGTCAGTTTATTCACACGGTAAATTCAGTAAAATCTCACTGTCAAGAGGCCAGCGATATGAAAACACTCAATTAGATCAAATTCACTTGTGGTAATGAATAAATAAGTCTTCGTGTCACGGTAAGTCTCAGTGATTTTAGCAAGGCTTACAATATTCAGTTTACAAATTCACAAAGACTGAATTTCACAGAGAATCTGTTTCTTTTAAAGGTGAATCATTAGTGGTTTCTGTGTAGACACATCTGTAAATCTGTGTGAACTGTAAATCTGTGAAGCTGTGAGACAGCTGTGAGATACTATACATTCTGATTGGAGATAATCTGAACAAAACTGAATGTTGTGAAAGTTGCCTTCCTTTTTAAAGCATACGTAACAACTTCAGGATCAACATCACCCCAGTGTTATGTAAGAGGAAGTGTGAGAGTACAGTAACCTTCTCTATGGGATGAGCTTTTTAAATAAACAGCTGTGTGAGAGCAAAATTACAATCCCCATTTCTGATAAAATATGGCACTTTAAAAGTGCAGTAAAAAGCATTAATCTGTGGTGTTTATGCCCTTTACGGGTTATTTAAATTATAAATTCACTACAATAGTCTTTCCAATGATTTCAATCTGAATGTAGTTTTAGAATTAAACACAACAAACACTGAAAAGCTGGGACAGAGAAAAAATAACATTCCTCTGCAAGAGCAAAGAATTAATGTTTCTTATCATCTTTCGTACATAACACTGTGGAAGATTCAGGAAGAATGGAAAAATCTCTGTAGGACAAGACCAGACTTCATTGATAAATTGGTGAGACCTTTGAGCCCTCAGACGGCAGTGCATGAGAAACGGCATTAATATAGACTGTCAGCTACATGGCCACAGGAGGATTTTGAAAAAACTTTATCACTGAACACTGTTGCATTCTTCATCAATCAATGCAACTTATTAATCTATTACGAAGGAGAAAGACATATTTCAGCCCCTCCAAGTTCATCTCAAAAGATCAGTGGATATGTGTGATGAATCCACATTTCAGCTTGTTTTCAGGACCTGCACATGGAGTTACCTGAGCCAAAGACTAAAGAGACCATCCAGATTGTTATAAAAAAAAAAAATTCAAAAACCCACTGTCACATGTCAGTTTTGTTCCCAGTGTTTTTGTTATGGTCCTGGTATGGTGTTGCACATACAAGGTAAAGTAAAGAGAAATAAAGGGAACATCGAGCTGAAAACAATGCTTTCCTCCATGCTGTTTTTTTTTTTTTTTTTTTTAATAGTGTTGCATTAGCCAGGAGCTTTGTCTGGTGACCCGGCATACACCCACAAATAAAGCAGTTGGCAATGAGATGTATGGATTGTCAGCATGTTCAGAAGATGCCAAAGACTGCCTCTTTGCATCTTTGGGAATGGCCCACACATTACTGGCAGACGATTCACAAGTCATCTGTCACGACTGGGTGGACAGACAGAGGTGGATGCAAATGCCATAACACAGCAGATTTATTTTAACAAGCACTTTAAAACCTTTAGCCTCTTGTCATTCTTGAGTTGGCCTTGGTTCTCCATTTAGTTCTTAGTTTTTCTCTGTTCTGTTTATCCTTGGGTCTTTTTTTTTTTGCAAATTCTCCATTTTCCTGGTTTCCTTTTGCTGGAGAGTTTTGCTTCCTGCTTGTGTATCTTTCTTGGTTTGTGTATGTCTTTGTATTCCATAATAAACCATGCGTCTCTGTGATTACATCCATCTCCTTTGTCCCTCACACCACAGCGCAGCCTAAATGTGACACCCACATCTCATTTTATGGGGGAACTTAAGTGCCTGGGCTTTTTTACAGAGACATATCCTGCCATCAGACTGTTGAGCAGCTGAAGTCATGCATCAAGGGAGAACAGGCAGAAATCTCACTTACAAAACAGCAGCAGATGGTCTCTTTTGTTCCCAAATGCTTAAACCATGTAATTAAAGGGAGAGGTAATGGGGCACAGCATCAGAGTCAAAGAGTTTATTGTCATTTGCACAATAATTGCATTTGTTCTAAAGTTGTAGTTCTGTTTAATAACCTGGATGACTGGATGTGACGTGTGACAGCAGAAATAGTTTCTGAATTCAATTTTATTTTATTTAGGACATCTTACAAATCATTTTTAAAATCAGATATTTTTATGTATTTATTTATCAAAAAACAATTAAAACTAATTAGAATATTTTCTTTTTAAATTAAAAATTCCTGACTGACCTTGGAGGAGCTGCTGCTTTTACAAATTTTTTTGAATATCCATCTGCAGGTAGAAACTGAAGAATTAAATGTTCTTTTTAGACCGTTCCCAAAGTAATTAAAATTTAAAAGATCTCCAAAAGATCCAAAATACAACCTTCCTCCTCAGGAGGCGTGCTCGTTCCGGAAGTTTTACAAAGACCAGTCGAGTGAAGTTCAAAGCAAATCAAAGTATTTATTTTAATACTGGATCCAGGAAAACTAATACATAAGAAACGCAACCTAGTGCCCTTCCACGCAAAGTTCTGACCTTCCCATGTGACTCCACAGTTTTATACCCCAAATGACGTATACCCTGCTGGCAAGGCGTTTCTGGCTGTTTAACATATATTAATATGCATAATTAGACATGTTAGTACTCAGGTTTCTCGCGTGCAAGTTTCACATGCACCTATGACCCCAAAACACTCATCATGCCCTTCTGACTCTATAGGTTTTATTTCCCACATTCCTTTTCTGTCACCAAGATTCAGAGGGGTCACTAATGGACTTAAGGTCACTGAGATGCCCTAAAGTTCAACTCCCCCTTTTGGCTAACAGTTGTAATTTATGTGTTTCCTAAGTACAGAGAGGTCTAAGAATTTAGAAAGGTGTAAACACTGAGTCAGCATGCCAGTTAGTGTGCAGATTCTAAACTGTTTAAATGCATGGTTAAAATACTGGTTAATCATTCATATGAATACAAGGTTTCATACAATGAATATGTAATTATACTTTCTAATTTTAACTAATCATCATTTAAGGATATTTGTCCACTAATACAAAGTAATAAAATTATTTTTCACAACAAAACACAAAACTGAGTTGTGAACAACTATTAACTGTTTAACACAGGAGCATTTTAGCATTTCAGCAGCTTACATTACTTTCATTAATAACCAGGTTTCCTCTGCTACATAACGCTATTTCAGCTAGTGCCTCAATGGCTTTTCAGTTTGATTCATTAAAGATTTTTTTTTGTCTTGAAATGACTCTCACCGTCAGGAAACTCACTACACCTTCTCCCTGTTTTCTGACAAGAAAGCAATACAGACCGATAGTCAACAATGTCAAAGAGACATGCAGTAACAGCAGCAGCTCCCCCAGGTCCTAGTGCACCCAAGTTTCATTACATTGTTAATATGGAGACAGAGAGAGCCACTGTTGAAAATGAAAGAATTGGGGATCACTAAAGAACATTTAGGTGGGTGCTACAGCCCTCCTAGAACAGGTCTAATGGTTTCCATGCTAAATGTGTTTGTATTTACCAAATGCAACTCAGATCAGAGGAAACACTGATGCACAAGGAGTGACTTACACTCATATCTGTATTTATTCATTTGTCTATTTATTTTCAGCTGTAAACACGGTTGTGATGGTTCCTACCCTGAGTGATGTACCCGGACAAACAAAATGTCCTCATTGTCAACAGGTGGTTGTCACTAACACAACACACAACTGTGGGCTCTTAACGTGGCTCGTTTTTGGAGGTCTTTTCATTGTCGGGTAAGTGTCTCTAACCATAAAGAGAGAGATTACCTGGGAGAGCCCTGAGTTCAGTATTTCACTTTATTCTCTCATGTCTCCTGTGAAGGTGCTGGCCGTGTTGTCTGATCCCGTTCTGCGTGAACTCATGCAAAGACGTGGAGCACCGCTGCCCCAACTGCAGCAATCTTGTGTATATCTATAAGAGAATGTGAAACATTTGCTCTCTCAGTGGAGTCCAGATTGACCAAAGAAAACAATTATTGGGGAATTTCTGTGAACAAAGTTTAAACCTGGTTAAGGATATGGCTGGACAGATAGCATTCTCTAAACGCCTCTAAAAACTCAATAGTCTGAATTTAAATATTTAACATTTATAGAAATGTAACCTGTCAAAGTCTCATTTTTTTTTTTTATTTAACCAGATTAGTCCCATCACTGATCTCTTTTACAAGGCAGACCTGGCCCAAAACAGCAGCCACACAGAGATACAACAAATAATACACACAAGAATATATTCAGATAAACACATCTTCTGTAAAACATCTACACAACGACACAATGGACTTTACCATAGCCTTAAAACGCACAATGTTTTCAGTCTTAAGTTTGCTTTATTAATAATTCCAAAGCTGTTTTTCCGAATTCAGTCCAAATTTTGAGAAAAACAACTTGCAGCACAGAAGGAAGATGGTGGGTTTCATGTTTCACATTTAAAAGAGAAGGCAAATTAACAGGGAGTTTACCCGTCATGGTGTTATACATAACATTCCAACGACAGACGGTGTGCACCCACCGAACACCAATTATTTTTTGAATATAACACAGTGATGAGTGAGAATGTGAATATAGAAATGAAAGTTTGTATTTTTTAAAAAATTCCATTAACTCACAGTCTTGCTTTTAAATATAATTTGTGGAAAATATTTATTGATCACCGGGAGCTATTCTAGGGTTTTATTAATGGGGTGGGGTGGTCTGGGGTGACCAAGAACCAGGCATTGATGGGGCCTGCAAAAATTAGCAGAATGTAGTCTGGGCCAGTGAAGCTGAGGGGATAATCATATTTCAGTCCATAGCTTGGTCACGCTTGCAGCTGAACCCATGAGCATATCGATGTAATGACCACAATGGTAGGACCTTTCACTTAGCTCCACTACTGTGTGGCAGAAATGTGCTGAATATTGTTGCTCTCCAGGGAAATAAATCCATGTTTATGGAAGTGTAGTTAACACAGCCGCTGTTCTTCACAGTGTGTGTAAATCTCACGATGAAAGACCAATAGAAATGCTCCAAAATCACTGAATCAAATGTTTTTACATTGACATCCATTGAATTTTTAGGTTTTATCCTTCTCCTGTAAAGTTACTCTTTTGAAGAAACATTTTTCATTGGACAGTGATGATATTTCATAACTGTGTTGGTCTGTGACTACTTTTCTCTTTCAAGAATCTTAATAAATAAATGACTTTCTAAAATCAGTGTCCATCTTTGATAACGATGACAACATCACACACACCCAACAGCAACTGTCTTTAATTTAAGGGCCCCCCAGCAGTAATATCTACTGGAGATTAACCAGATAAAGGTAAAGGCAGGAAGCTTAAACCACAGAGTGTGATGGGACACGAACAGAAGAAAGCAGTTTGTCTTCATAGTCCTTTTATTTCTGTTTAGGAAGTTATGTAATAACATAATTTTGGGAGTAGGACCATGCCCAAACTCCTCCTCTCAGCCCTATATATAACCCTATATAATAAATTCACGTCATTTCCGCGTCAGACAAACTCGCTTCATTTAGTTCAGGAGACAAATCTCGATTCAACTGCTTCACTATGTCAGCTTGCTCCTCCGCGCTGGGTCATTCCTGCTGATCCTCATATTCGGAGCCATGGTTTTAAGAGTCTATTGAGGTAGTGCATACTCTGAAGGCCATCATTAGTGATTTAAATTTGATGCGAGCAGCTAAGGGTAGCCAATGCAGCTCAACTAATAGGCGCATGACATGTGCTCTTTTAGGCTGGTTGAAGACCAGGACTACTGCAGCATTCGTGTCTAATACAGGCCTCTAAATGTTCAATCGTCTTGGGCCTTCTTTGTCGCACCTTCCTCTATATGATGCGCCAAATGTTCTCTATAGGTGAATGATCTGGACTGCAGGCTGGCCATTTCAGTAACCGGATCCTTCTCCTACGTAGCCATGATGTTGTGATTGCTGCAGAATGTGGTCTGGCATTATCTTGTTGAAAAATGCAGGGTCTTCCCTGAAAGAGATAACGTCTAGATGGGAGCATATGTTGTTCTAGAACCTGAACATAGTTCTCTGCATTAATGGTGCCTTTCCAGACACGCAAGCTGCCCATGCCACAAGCACTCATGCAACCCCATATCATCAGTTATGCAGGCTTCTGAACAGAGCGTTGATAACAACTTGGGGTTATCCTTGTCCTCTCTGGTCCAGATGACATGGCGTCCCAGTGTTCCATAAAGAACTTCAAATCGTGACTCATCTGACCACAGAACAGTCTTCCATTTTGCCACATTCCATTTTAAAAGACCCCTGGCCAAGTGCAAACGTCTGAGCTTGTGGAACTTGCTTAGAAATGGCTTCCTCTTTGCACTGTAGAGTTTCAGCTGGCAACGGTGGATGGCACGGTGGATTGTGTTCACTGACAATGCTTTCTGGAAATATTCCTGAGCCTTCCTATTCCTATTTCCTTGACAGTGGCATTCCTGTTTGAGGTGCAGTGACGTTTAAGGGCCTGGAGATCACCAGCATCCAGTAGAGTTTTACGGCCTTGACCCTTACGCACAGCAATTGTTCCAGATTCTCTGAATCTTTTGATGATGTTATGCATGGTTGATGATGATAACTTAAAAGTCTTTGCTATTTCATGTTGGGTAACACCATTCTGGTATTGCTGCACTATCTTTCTGCGCAACAATGGTGGAATTGGTGATCCTCTTACCATCTTGGCTTCAGAGAGACACCGACATGCTAAGAAGCTCTTTTTATACCCAATCATGTTGTCAATTGACCTAATTAGTGTTAATTGGTCTTCCAGCTGTTCGTTATATGCTCAAATTTCCTTTTTCCAGCCACTTATTGCTTCTTGTCCCAACTTTTTTGGGGTTTGTTGACACTGTGAAATTTTGAATCAACATATTTTTCCTTTAAAATGTTACATTTACTCAGATTAAACTTTTGATCTGTCATCTATGTTCTATTATGTATAATACTGACATTTGCCATCTCCACATCATTGCATTCAGTTTTTATTCACAATTTGTTTAGTGTCCCAACTTTTTTGGAATCTGGTTTGTATGTACGGCCGTTGTCGCGCCTGCAACCGCTTTGACTGTTCTATGCTCTGCAGTCTTACCCACTCTGGATCGGTGCTCTGCGCTCCACTTCTTTCACTGCAACCGGCCTCCTGAGCGACCCCCACATCTGCCTCAGATGCTGGCACACAGCTTTGAGCCTCCCCTTACCTTCATCTCCGGCAACGCTGCTACGGGACTGCCTCATGTTTGGGGAACGCGAATCTACCGTCGGTATGGCTGCTGCTCCACAGCTACGAGCTCTAGAGTGCCTTGAGACTCCCATTTCCTCCTCTCTGGCAGAACAGCCTCGGCGTTCCAGTAATGTGCTCTGAAACAATGGCATTCCCTTTGCTCACCCAGCTAAAGAGAGAAACCGGTCTGCCGGTGTACGGAGCCCCTGCATAGCAATGCGATAATGTCACAACCTTCTCTCTCCCCCGCCTCAATGCCCCCTGCTGGAGTATTCTTCGTCTTCCTGTTACCCTTCTTGGTTGTGTCTAAGCTGGAGACATTAGCCTCGATGTCTTATAGTCTTTGCTGTCTCACAGGTCGGTGCCTTAGAGGGCTGTTTTGATAATAATATAATTACCTGAGCTGCATTGGATAATGGCTTGGAATCTGCAATATTCATGCGCATCACCAGGGCACTAGTTCACCTACATTGCTTGCCAAAATTGTCCTATTTGAAATGTTAGAAAAGAAGCAGGCAACATGTTTAAGCCTTCATTCTGAATTGTCTCCTCCTTCCCTCTGAATACTGCCTTGATTGACAGCATTGCACCCATTTAGACACAGCCCTCCTTGCTCGTTTCGTTCTCTCTTATCCTCTCTACGCATCATCCCACCCCTACCTTCATTATCCCACCTCTTCCCCCGTTGCAGCCTCAGCTGTATACCTCAGACCTTCTAGCCCGCACGCCTGTTACTGTTGCGGGCCTGCCTCCTGCCTGGCCCTCTGGGCACTCTATTCAGTCTCCTTGCTGCACAGCTTCCTCATCCTAGATTCCCTCTCATTCTATCATCTCATTCTCCCAGCCTCTATATCAGCAGCTTGTGTACTTCGTGGATGCTCATCCCAACCCCTTCAATTTGTGGCCGTGCCATACCCTGCCTTTAAAATTACAATTCTCACTTTTATGTTCAGGTGCTGCTGTGGACCCTCATCCTGACTCCTCTGCTGCTGTGCTCCTCCTGTGGACGCTCATCCCTCTGCCTGCCCCTCACAGACAAACAGCGCCCTGCGCCCACTGTACAGCTTGCACTCTCTCCTGCTGGATCTTACTTTCTGCCTCTCTGCTTGTAGCTAAGCTTCTCCTAGCGACTGCACCTCACACTGCCTCTTATGGTACTGTTCGCACTGATTCCTCCAGCAGATGTGGGCTTTCAACCTTACCTCTCCTCTTTGCAAGCATTTCTGCTCCGAGCCCATAAGTTCCAGCTTATGCTCCCTTCTCAGGCGTCGCCTTGGACCAGCCCCTCTACCCAGGACTAAGGCACTTCAAATTCAATTCACCCTCTCACATGCAGCCTTGTTGCTCTCGGCTTCTAACTTTCCAGCTCTTGCCACGAGGACTTTCATCTTTCATCTCTCTGCTACCAGCTACACCTCACCCTGCCTCCTATGGTACCATTCGCATTGATTCCTCCAGGCGCTGTGGGCCTTCAACCTGTCCTCTTATCTTCACAACCATGATGCTCCTAGCCCCAAAGTTCCAGTTATGCTCTCTCTTCAGGTGTTACCTTGGACCAGCACTCAGGCACTCAATGCCACCTCAAATTCAATTCACCTTCTTACAAGCTGCCTCTTCTCTGGTACCTATTTTTCATCACCATCTAGGCATTTTCGCTATCTTTGAGTCAACTTTCTACTTTGCCCCTTTGCTTGATCTCCTCAGCACCTTTGGATGTTGTCTCTTTCAGAGTTTTCTCCTGCGTGACAAACTGCCTTCTCTCTATATTGCCATTTCTGTGGTGCTGACCCTTTTTGGGCTTCTTATTTGGCCTCATCTGTCATCCCTCTAGATCACCCTTCAATTCTCAATTCCCTCTATGCCATTGGAAAGTCACCACCAGGGCACACCTGCCAACGAAAGACATCTCACTTTATTAATGCTGCCCCTCTGTAGTACTTGACTTAAAGGCTGCTACCAATCCACTTTCCACCTTTAGTTGCCAGCCTCAGACCCCTCACCATTACCCAACCACCATCAATTACACTGGACTTAGCAACACTCTGTCCAATGCATCCAGTCTGATGCACTATCATGGTGGCCCCAGATTAATGTCACTATATTGTTACACTGTAACGTAATGACATTTAGCTGGTAATACTTTAAAATTCTATTAGTAGTTGATCAATTTGATTTCTGCTGATGCGATGATCTTGTCCATCTTAAGACCAACTCTGACTCTACCGCATTTCGCAATCATTTCCCCTTTACTGCTGCCACCTGGAGGGTGCATGGGAGTTTGCTCAACCAGTCTACATGTGTTTTGTGGATCTGGAGAAGGCATTCGACCGTGTCCCTCGGGGTATTCTGTGGGGGGTGCTCAGGGAGTATGGGGTACTGGGCTCTTTGTTACGAGCTATCCAGTCCCTGTACAAACAGAGCAGGAGTCTGGTTCGTATGGCTGGCAGTAAGTCCGACTGGTTTCCAGTCGGAGTTGGACTCCGTCAGGGCTGCCCGTTGTCACCGGTTCTGTTCACAATTTTTATGGACAGAATTTCTCGGCGTAGCCAAGTGGCGGAGGGTGTCCGGTTTGGTGGTCTCAGGATCCCATGTCTGCTTTTTGCAGATGATGTGGTTTTGTTGGCTTCATCGAGCCGGGACCTCCAGCTCTTGCTGGACCAGTTTGCAGCCGAGTGTGAAGCGGTAGGGATGAGGATCAGTACCTCCAAGTCCGAGTCCATGGTACTCAGTCGGAAAAGGGTGGAGTGCTCTCTCCAGGTTGGAAGTGAGATCCTGCCTCAAGTGGAGGAGTTTAAATACCTCGGGGTCTTGTTCACGAGTGAGGGAAAGATGGAGCGTGAGATTGACAGGCGGATCGGTGCAGCGTCAGCAGTAATGCAGGCTCTGTACCGGTCCGTCGTGGTGAAGAAAGAGCTGAGCAGAAAAGCAAAGCTCTCGATTTACCGGTCAATCTACGTCCCAACCCTCACCTATGGTCACGAGCTTTGGGTAGTGACCGAAAGAACGAGATCGCGGGTACAAGTGGCTGAAATGAGTTTTCTCCGCAGGATGTCTGGACTCTCCATTAGAGACAGGGTTAGGAGCTCGGACATCCGGGAGAGACTCGGAGTGGAGCCGCTGCTCCTCCACGTCGAGAGGAGCCAGTTGAGGTGGTTCGGGCATCTGGTTCGGATGCCTCCTGGACGCCTTCCTGGAGAGGTGTTCCGGGCATGTCCAACGGGGAGGAGGTCCCGGGGCAGACCAAGAACATGCTGGAGAGACTATATGTCTCGACTGGCCTGGGAACGCCTCGGTATACCCCCGGAGGAGCTGGCGTCGGTGGCTGGGGAGAGGGAGGTCTGGGTTTCTTTGCTCCGACTGCTTCCCCCGCGACCCGGACCCGGATAAGCGGTGGATAATGGATAGATGGATGGATGCTGCCACATTTGAATACTCAAATTACCAATCATGCTAGAATTTCTGTCATCATAATCAATAAAGGACATTCAACTTACTCAACCTAATGCTATTTGTCTACCGTCTCACGTGACACTCAGTCATGCACCAGTTTATTAAAGGTAGTTCATTCATAGACATCAGTCGAACCTGTCCTTTGTGTAGCACCTAATGACCAGCATTCCTGTAAATTTTTGGGGGTTCGGCTTCATACACATTCATAAGCCACCCTGAACTCCTCCCCAAAGACTTCTGAGTTCACCTCCCCGTTTCAGCCTCAACGGGCATGCTCCGTACTAGCAAATTGAAGTTATGTAATAACATAAATTTGGGAGTAGGACCATGCCCAAACTCCTCCTCCTCTCAGCCCTATATATAACCCGCAAATTCATGTCATTTCTGCATCAGACAAACTCACTTAATTTAGTTCAGGAGACGAATCTCAATTCGACTGCTTCACAATGTCAGCTCGCTCCTCCGCACTGGGTCATTCCTGATGACCCTCAAGCTGTGTTCGACCATTATCAAACCCACCGAGCCTCCTGTTTTAAAAAACTTGCTCCCACCTCCACCCCGTCTCCACCCTTTTCTCATATTCATTTATCCAACGGGGGGTCCGGCTTCATACACATTCATAAGCCCGCCCTTTACTCCTCCCCAAAGACTTCTGAGTTCACCTCCCCATTTCAGCCTCTACGGGCATGGTCCGTACTAGCAAAATACTTATTGTGTCTTCATTTTATTAAAATATCTTTTCACTGTCAGTTTTATATAGAGACGCACTTATGTCTGAACTGTAGTTTAACACTACATGATACTGAGCTGTGAGCTGCACCAAATTTCTGCCCAAATAACTTCTTGGATGGTCCAGACCAGCACATAGGGTTAATGCACATAAGGGTTAACTTCTATGGATTTGAGACACATTATTTCTTTGGATTCTGACTCCCTCTTGATGCACTTGGTTTCTGTAAGAAGCTGAAATGCCGGTGGCTCCTCCCACAGTGTGCACAGTAATGCGGTTTCTCTCAGGTGTGAATTCAATGTTGGAGGTGGATGTGGATCTGAAACTCTCTGCGGAACTCTCTCCGGTGCTAATGTCCCTCAGTCCGAGCAGAGAATCCAGCCATAAGCTTTGAGACAAGTGAAGCATTTTCCCGCCCTCTCCACAATAACAAGGCCTCAATCCGGTGTGAATTTGCTGGAGTCTCCACAATTAAACCCTTCCTATACTCTGAGTGCTGATGTGGTTCACTCCAGTGTGAACATGTTGGGGCTTCTGGAAAACCTGATTTTAAACACAGCTCTCTTTAGACTCCCCTTCATTTTTTCTTCATTTTCAAATACAGCATTTGTTAGCTTTCAGGAAGTGATTAAAATGTTCTAGTGATGTTTGTACAGTTTAGTTAAAATATATTCACCAGGAAACAGAGCTCCTGGATTTATTCTTTCACTCATGATTCAGATATCAGTGTCACACAACTTCGATGTGTTTTACCAGCTGGGTTTCAGCTCTTTTTGTTTGTTATCTTTATAATGAGGGCGGCATGATGGAGCAGCAGGTATTGTCTCTGTCACAGCTGCAGGGTCCTGGAGGTTGTGGGTTCGAGTCCCGCTCTGGGTTTCCTTGCGTGGGTTTCCTTCAGGTGACTGTCTGTGAGGAGTCTGGTGTGTTCTCCCTGTGTCTGCATGGGTTTCCTCCGGGTGCTCCAGTTTCCTCCTACGCTCCAAAATCAGACGTTGGTAGGTGGATTCGTGACTCAAAAAGTGTGAGTGAATTTGTGAGTGTGTGTCACTCTGTGAAGGACTGGCGCCCTCTCCAGGGTGTGTTCGCATCCTGCGCCCAGTGATTCTGGGTAGGCTCCGGACCCACCACCACCCTGAACTGGGTAAGGGTTACAGACAATGAATGTTATCAGTTATGACTAAACATTAATGCTGTGGCTATTTCCGGTCCTGCTCAGATACCGCTCTTTATTTTCTATTCAGACCCACAGGCCTTTGTCTTGCTGGAAAGAGTTCAGATGGAAGTAATCTTTGTTGTAGTTGTTATATCTCAGTCTACCCCAATGATGGCTGAACAAACATGTCTAACAGGGTCCCATCACTGACCCTGGAGGGCATCCCTAGGTTGGGTGGGCAAAGACTTGGTGGAACCCAGCTGAGCTGCTCTATCTCCCCCACACTGAAGAGTGTGTGTTTTACTTCCATTAGAGTATATCTTAATTTCTCCTTTAAATTTAAAATGCTGGGGACAGGAGGTTTTATTCAGACAGGGATCAGTGTAGAGACATTAATCTACTGAGTAACATGAAAAGAAGACATAGATTTTGAGTTCAGTCAAATAAATAAATATCTAAAACATGTAAACATGACAGTTATCATCAGGTTTACAGCATTTTTAGAAAAATAAACAATTGGCTGATATTAGACTTCTCTGCAAATTTAGCATTATTCTAGACTCATTCACAACCGTGTGTCTAGGTGTGAGAGACAAACACTGAACAGTGTAAAATACCTCCTTATTGTCAGCAGAACCGCCAGTTTCTGTAGGAACATGGCCACGTCCCAAAAGGCTCTATACGCCCTACGTGGCGGCATTTTGTAGATCTTTAATGTAAAGGCTCCCGCACTCAGTCGGTGATAAATCACTCTAATCACTATCTTGGGTCTTGTCGTGTTTACACAGCTCTGTAACTGATATACCGTGCACTACTTAGTTATGGAAGGCAACGATTTAACCTACGATGTTCCCTACAAAGGGAGTAAGGAGCCATTAGGGATCGAACCACTGATCGCCTCCTGTTTATCCGCTACATTAAAACTCAAGTTATAAAATACCGCCACCTGCTGGACTACTACGGTATTTAATCACAACAGTAGTCTTCGAACAAGCCCTGCCTCCAGCGCTATGATTGGCTGGTAGTTCAAATGAGCTCTTCATTAATTGGTCAGTAAATAATTCTTTACATTCTTTACATAGTGTCGTGTCCCCAAAAAATAAATAAATCAGAATAATATACTAATAGGTCTGAATGAACGACGGAGGGATGAATAATAATATCAAACAACACTTTAGAAGCCTGTTTCTGCCACATAAAATAATAATTTAAAAAGGCATACATTTTTAAAATTAATATGTAAATTGCAATCTCAATATTTCGAGATACTATCTCGTTGTTTCTAGATACTTAGTCTGTGTATTGAGATACTACTTGTTTTGAGATACAAAGTCAATATATTTTGGTAGCATACTATCTCAATATATTGACTTTGTGTCTTAAAATAATGAGACACTATCTCGAAATATCAAAATAGCAACTTACATGTTGATGTGAAAATATTGTGCCTTTTTTGTTACAGTTTTATGCGGCGGAATAAAGCTCGCCAGTCCTGTAGGGGGAGGTAAAACACACAGAATAAACACCAGCCCGTCCGGGATATTTTAAACTTTCACTTTCTCAATTATTGAATAGAGGATCTGAAATCTCGGGATTAATCCGCACAGGAGCTGAATCTCAGGGGCAATCGACTCAAGAGCTGAGTTAAAGAGTAAAGAAGCTCTACAAATATAGAGGCGTGGGTTATTCTGACCTTGAGATCATATTAAATTGTTAAAACCGCACATTCTCTGACTTTTACAGAAAATGAGCGACTCTTTCCTCAGTCCCTGGACTCTGGTTGGAGTTGGGGCGAGTTTCGCCTTCTCCTCCGTGTTCTTCAACCATTACCAGCAGAAGAAAGTGGACATACAGAAACTGAAGGTAAAGGCTGTATTTCTGGTGTCTGTAAAAACAGGACATTGACTGAATCTGTAATAAAACTCACAGAGACGCTACTGAACTCCAACAGTCAGAGGGAAAACTGGAGAATTCAGTGTTTACTGGTGCTCTGTACAATTGTGGGGTGTGTCTCAATCCGTGGCGTGCTTCCTAGCTCCCTATACCCTACTTCCCACAAAGGGCGCGGAGTAGGGATAATGTAGTGTTAAACTTCCACAAGGACTTTTATTGGTGTGTGGTGTTCCTGTTAAGAGTCAAATTTACACTGTACAATAAAACAAATAAAACAGTCAAGCAGGGGTTAAATTGGTGAATAATTTCCACCTCCTACTAATGAAGTCAGGTCTTTTTTTTGGTTCATTGAAACAATAGCTTAACCTAGCACTACTAGCTAGCATGCTAATCTCCAAACACCTCAGCTACCGAAAATAATCAAATGACCAAACACAGCTCAAATAAATAAAAATCGAAAATGCTAGTAATGGCTTTACATAATTTGAAGAGCTAACACTTCTGAATATGTACAAACTGTTATGTCTTTCATACTGAATTTCAGGCTTACTAAATACTTACTTAAAATATGAACTTGTTACAAGAAAAAACCTCACAGCCACTGGTTTATTATGGATTCTCAGCAGCAGTGTGTTGTGTCTAAAGACTTTACTGACTGGCAGGGCTCTTGTAATATATTTGAATGTAGTTTATAATGCTCTCTAGAACAAAATACAGGAAAATAAAGGCTCAAACCTGGCAGCTTCCTGTGAAAAGAAACACCACGTTATTAATCATATTACCAGCTTAGAGAGATGTTTTATTGTCTTTGCAGTATTTTCTATTTCAGTCTAATTACTTTGGGCTCATATTCTGTTTCTTTATTTCTTCATTAGGAAATCCCCAGCTTTCAGGCCGATGAGCACTTGCTGAAAATACTGAAAGCCTCTCCGGACAGACGGCTGCATTATGTGGCAGTGGAAGGTAGGAGATCTTCAGTTTTGTGATCATTAAGGTATTATCTTGTTTTATCAGTATTTTGTGTCATACATAATATTCATATTCACTATTCATTCATTCACTTATTCATTGCCTGTAAGTGCTTATCCAGTTCAGGGCTGTGGTGGGTCCACACTTGCCTTGAGTTGTTGAGAGCGCTCAAAAAGCCTCAGTCACCCCATGAAAGAGTTCACAGACCAGTCGTCCTCACAGACATATGACGAGTTCAAGATCCCAGTGTTTCTCTGTAATAAAAATGTATGTGCTTTTCAGTTTGCTTTCTATAAACATCATGGAAACCTGATTTTTTTCCCCACACACCTTTTCATATTCATAAATAACTTTAATGAAATCTGGAGGCAGATGTTTTATTATTTTCCATTTGGCAAAATCCACTCTGAACTGGAGCTGATCCACTGTTTTTGGAAAAAGGTTAAATCTTTTCAAAACTATCTTTTAAACCACATTTGAGTGTCAGATGGATGTAACATGTGGTGTGTGTGTGTGTGTTTAGGAGTGGTCCAGCCAGTCGGGGAGCCGTTGGCCAGTCAGTTTGTGCCGCAGTGTTTCGGAGTCGTACAGAAAATCACCGCCAAGGAGCACTGGAAATTCCGCAACTCTTCAGGAGTTTGGTTTGTTCCTTTTCTGTACTCACAGTTATCCCTCCCGACACACACACACACACAGAGTAATGTCTGCAGGTAGGTGCTGAGTATGAAACAGAGTGTATATCAGAGTTGCTGGAGGGCTGACTTTCAGAAATTGTAACCACTTTCAGAAATATAATTTACTGCTTTGTGGTGGATTGCTGCTGTATCCCATAAGAGCTCATAGTGACATATGTGTCACAAACTTTTTAAGGTCTGGAAAGTTCTCTACACAGCTTTATACTTCACTTAGGGGCAGCCGTGGCCTGGAGGAGAGGGAACTGAGTGTGTAACCGGGAGGTTGAGGGTTCGATCCCCAGAGCCGGCAGGTCATGACTGAACTGTCCTTGAGCAAGGAACCTACCCCCTACCTCCTCCCCAGGCGCCGTGGCTAGGGCTGCCCACCGCTCACTGCCCCCTAGTGTTCACTAGTGTGAAAATGTGTGTTTCACTGCACGGATTGGGTTAAATGTGGAGAACAAATTCCTCTGTGGGCAGCACAGTGGCCAATAAAGTGATTCTGATTCTAACGTATTAATCACAACATCCCTAAGTGACACTTACTGGACGTCCTGGGTGTAGTCACATGACAGATTGTGAATTTGTGCACATGACCTTATTTACAGAGTGACAATGTGTTTGATGAGACCAGGGAAATGTTTATTTGTAAAGCATAGTTTTGTTTCTAAGTGGTGTGTTCCAGGGTTTTATAACAATTCAGATGTTTGAGTGACCTGTCCGGTGTCACATATGAACCATCTGATCACATTTCAAGAACATAATGTTGTCATGGTGTTCATGTTTCATTGGAATTTTAACCCCACAATGATCACAGAACACAGCAATTAATGTGAAAAACATGTTCCCCATGTTCTGTTTGATCGGTTTAATGGTAAACTGAGTCTGGGTTAAATTGCTCTTGGCCGATAAAGAATGAAATGTGTATGAAAAGAGTAAAAACACCCTCTGACCTCAGTTACACCTTTAACTTTCCTCCGGCAGGGTTTCCAAATCCTTGAACGCCAAGGAGACGAAGAATAGCACTCCGTTCTGGCTGGTGCCGCGAGGCTCCTACCTGAGTGAGGTGCGTGTGAGAGTGGAGTCTCCACTGAAGGCGGAGGGGGATTACCTGGAGCAGGTGCACAGGTGAGCTTCTGGAGTTCTTATACCGAGCTGAAGGGATAAAAATATTTACGTTTGTGAGAGAGAAACCACAAACCGGGGTTTGGACTTCAGTCGTCACTTAATTCTGTGGTTTGTCAGATTTCGTGTGATGTATATGTTAATGGTGTCCAAGACCAAGAGGAGTTTACCTACTTCCGCTGGACCCCCACCAGCTGTCTCTGAAGTGTCAGTGATATTTCAGAAACATGGGTCCAGAAGATCCACTCTTCTCATTAGAGCTGGAGAGTGATTTAGACTCATGGGTAATGTCCTGTTTCCAAAAATTGCTTAAAATGTGACCTTTCTTAAGTTTCATGCAACATTTCATATGAACTGTTTCATAAAGGACATGATTGACATCTTATTTACTTTAACTCTTATATATCTCCATCTTATACATCTATATTAATAATTATTATTCAATTTTCAAGTTCTTTCATGTGACAGAGCAGACAGCATAGCCTTTCATTGCTAGTTGTCCTCTGTATGATTAATACGTGACAAATACATTTTGATTTGATTTTATTAGAATTTCAACTAAATTTAATGTTTGTTTCTGAGCAAAACACGACACTGACCTCCCACCCTCCAGTGTCAGAAGTGAAGGGTTTGTGATCTGAGACTTATTCAGTGCATTCTGATGAAGTAGTTTCTCTGTAAAAGCAGACGAGCTGAAATAGAAACAGACATGAAATCTGACTGTCACTGGACGGGATTAAAATCACTGAGCAACTCAAATGTTTTCCCACCGCCTCGTATAAAGTTAACTCAGTCTGTATAGGGCTATAGAATATGTATGAGAGGTGAAAATAAGTGTGTGTGTGTGAGAAGTGGAATCCGGCAGGTGGACAGCGGGCTACTGGACGGTGTGCTGCAGGATGTAATGGGAGAGAAGCTGACTGCGCATGAGGAGAGGGAGGAGCTTCTCCGTGTGGGGACGGTTCTGACAGGTTTCGGGGAGTTGGTTCTGGATAACGGAGCAGTGATGAGGCTGCAGCCTCCCAGAGACGGACGCACCTTCGTTCTGCTCCCAGGAGACCACCGCAGCTTCCTGCAGAGACACGAGAACACAGCGTCCATGTGGAAGGCGTTCAGCGCCGTGTCGGGCCTCACAGGAGCCACACTCCTCGCCGCGTTTCTATACAGCGCAGTCAATAAAGACCAAAGGAGGAGATAAATCACTCCTGCAGATTTAAAGGAGCTGTCAGTCATTTTCTCCAGCGACGATTCTTCATGTGAAACGTCTGCTATTCTGACACCTAGTGGCCTGGGTGTGACAGTGATTCTGTAATAAACTTTTAGAAACATGGTGGCCCCCATGTGGAGGACCCACCCTGAGGAGCATAAACTAGTTCATTCATTTCATCTCACATTGACAGCAGTATAAAATATGTATATACACATACAAAATAATCATTTAATAAATAAACATGGCTGTTTTTTGGTGGACAAAATAACTGATAACGCTCCTTTATTAAACACAGCAAGAGGAGAACCTTAGGAGTTTTAGAAAGTGCATTACTGAGCTCTATCGTGGATGTGTTATGAAAACTGGGACACCTTTAGGGGGCAGCACTGAGGGATGTTTGTTTATTTGAGCTTGAGCTGTGTCTGATATCAGTTTGGTGCTGTTAGGTTTGGAAGCCGATGTAACCACTTTAGACTTGTCCTTTTAATACTATTTAATTCTATAAAATAGCACCTAATAAACTACCAAAATTAAATATGTACGAGTACAGCACGTGTGCTGATGTGGAGTTGGGAGTCTTACACGAGGACTCTAATGGCTTTAGGGCTTTTACCTGAGCTGGGAATCAAACCCCATTCTCCATAGGGGAAGACTAGCAGTTACATCTGCCTCTTTAAATCAAATATATTTTCTGTTATTCATTAATTAAATCTCAGAAACCTAGTGATGATACATTTTGTGGACCTTGTAAACGCCTACAAGGGTGAATGTTACCTTAATGCTCACCAAGGGGTCACTTCCATTCCTGTTGGGAATACTCTATGGTGTTTGATCACGATAACTGTGTGTGTGTGTGCTCATTATATCGACACAGTGATTTTTTTTTTTTTTAAGTGCAGTCAATACTGTGCTAATTGGTGGGGTGTAGGCTTCCATTACTTGATCAAACCTGGGGTAAAAGTGGAGATTGTTTTTTTTGCTTGCTTTAGATTGCTTTAAACTGGGGCTGCGGTCCGCTGGTAAATGTGTTTCTGCTGATAGTCGGTCTGTAAGGGTTAAAGCTATTGTTAATCATACATAAAGAATGTGACTCAATCACTGATCATGTCATTACCTCATCTTTGTAACGTACTGTGACATTAAATAAACTGTAACTGAAGTGTCTTCTTCTTAAGGCGCCTTTTTAACATCAGAAGAGCCACGTGATTATTTTTAACCTTGTGTTTTATAATCATTTTCACACGGAATGACCCCTCCCTGTGGAGACCTGCTCCTCCAACAGTGGGGTGGTCTACGTAACTCGACGTAGCGTGTGAAATATGAAATAACTACACGTTCGCCTCTCAGCTCAGACGTAGCGCGTTCAAGTTCCATCTGAGTGGAGTGTCCGTGTTCTCCCTGTGTCTGCACGGGTTTCCTCCCACTGTCCAAACACATGGAGGTTAGGTGAACTGGACTCTCTGATAACTGTCCTGGTGTGAGTGTGTGAGTGTGTGTCTGCCCAGATATGGATTTGTGCTCTTGGGTAAACCCTCTAGTGTCTAATGCAGTCCTCCAGGTGGACGGTGTTTCCTGGTTGAGAGTAACATTGTATATATATATGTGTATTATATACATTATATATATATATGTGCGTGTGTATGTATGTGTGTGTGTGTGTGGCTGCCACTTCAGGTTGCACATGTTGAATGGAATGCTTCTAAATGCAGTGTTGCCTGTGAAGTGTCCTTGGGTTTCTAGAGAGGCACTATACAAATAAAGTAACCTGTAAATTAATAACTACACAATGAATAATTATATCATTATTATTATTACCAACATTAATAATGAATTTAGAGCTAACTGTTGGAGAGAAAATACACCACTGTGTATCATACTGTATAGGGTGTATTGCCCAAATAAGGAGTTCCAGGTCTAGGCCGGATTTCTATTTCCTACAAATAAAAATGAATAAATAAATAATTAACGCTGCCGTTGCACCCCGTGGTAAAAGCCTCAAATCAAACATGTTTTACTCTATGGCCACTTTTACTCTGTTTTAACAGATTTTCTTAAACACTGAGAACCCAAAGTCCAGAAATAAACCTCTAGTGTGTCGTCCCTAGTCTGTGCCCATCATCACGGTGCAGTCAGAAATTACAACCCGGGTCATTTTATAGCTTTCGTTTCAGCTTTTAAATGTGTTTTACTGTCGTCAAGCAAAAAGCAACGCAGGATCATCATCATATTCCACAAGTCAACCCCACGGAGCCTGTCCACAGTGTCCCTCTGGTGGAGCCCGAACACCACACACAAACCCAAAAATGTCCAAACAGGTCCATTACTGCAGGCGTTACTGTCGGTCAGAGGATCAGGAGAAGGATCGGAGACAGCAGAAACAGAGCAGATCCAATATCAACATCAAACGCCCACCTCAGGTCCGTCCCAACGTCCACTCTTCGGTTTGTATTTTCTTTTAAAGGATCCGATCAGCCATGTTCTCTAATGTTTCTTCTTCACCAGTGGCCTGGATGTGTCAGTGATGCGGCACTAAATCGAGTTTCAACATGGCTGCGCCTACAAGGGGGACCCACTCTATTGAGCATGAAACACAAGCTCATTCAGCGATCACAAAACAATGCCATGTTTCACCTTTTTGAAAATATAGAAAGCTAAATAATCACTTCATTAAACTTTAACTGTTTTGGTGGTGACTTATTGCATCTTTAAGCGTTCACTAGTGCAACATATTTACAAATTAAAAGCTGCAAGTGCTTTTCAAAAATGTGTGTGTGTGTGTCTACATTCTTTTTGATAAAATTCTCCCCCAGTTATATTTCCAGACGTTTGTCATTTTATGGTTTGTATCAGTATATTGTTTATATTTCATTTAAATTGGTTTTAAACATGGTCAGACCCATGAGGGCGACCCACTCTATGGAGCATAAACTGGCTCATTAAGGAACGACAAGCTGCTTCGTTATCTCATGGTGGTCATGGTTTTCTGAGCGTTTGGACTTTGGGACAGACCCTTTGGGCTGAAGTGGACTCTGATGGTCCTGAGGTGTTAAGCTGATCCGGGCGGAGATAATCAGGTCCACTCTGTTTACTGTCGCTGTGTTCGAAAGCCCTGATCGCCACACCCCGCTGACCTTCACTCGTCTCCTTCTGAAGACTCCTCAGCCTCCTCCAGCCACTTGATAAACTTCAGTAGCTGCAGAGATCGTCAAACAACAGTTTATTCGCACCGTTTACCAAACACAATCTCAGAATAACATCATCAGCCATGTGTCCACTGCACTGACTCACACCACGGCTCAGCTCCCATCAGCCAGCTTCACTGTTTTAAATGAAGGTGCCATTTACCTTTGTTACACTCTGTAGTAACCAGAGAAGTGCTGCTTTAACTGATCAAGACGACAGTATTCACTTCTGGTTTATGTGACATTCCAGCCCAGGATTCTACCTGAAAAACCTGCCTCAACAGAACTGAACAGCACGGGAAGCCGCTCACATTTATGAGCCAGTGCGTATGCTCCTGTACTCTGAGACATGAGCGTCTCCTCGTGTGTGTGATGACTGTTAAGGCTGTGACTCGGAGGGCAGAGATAATGTAGCTCCTGCCTCATTACTATAGTAAGTTCCTCTCCTGAATGTTCACTACATCCACAATCAATAACACTCTCACTCTCTCTCTAATGAATATCTACAGCAGTAAAAGATCAATTTACTGTTCTGCATCATCCACTGAGGACCCTGTGAGGACGTGTCAGTGTGCGGTGCTGTGTGGGTAGTTCAGGTTCTAGGCAACACCTAGAGTGTAATTCACTTTTACAGCACTGTCCTCAAATGAAGGCAGGAGACAGGGGGAAAAAAATTGTGTTTTCCTACCCTCCTGTAAAAGTTACATAGTGCAGTTTCTGCAGTGCACTGGAGTAGCAACCACAAAGTCTCTGCCCTCCCTATTACAGCTCAGTGGAGCATCACAATGCATTTGAATCTGTAAAAATATTAGCTATTGCGGTTTGTTTTTATATTTACATATGCTTTAAATACCTCCTCTTTTTCTTTAGAGTTGATTTAAGTTTAGATCAAATTAGATTAAGGTCAGGTTTAAAGTCTCACCCCCTGGTTCTTGCGCAGCTGCTGGCCCTTGTCTGTTGTGGTTTTCTGAGAGAACCAGCGCATGATGGTGTCCTCCTCCAGAATCTCCAGCTCATACACTGTCATCAACACCTGCAGCAGAAAACACACTGATTCACACTGACGCTCCTCACAAAACACACGGGACTGGGGTTTAGAGGAGGGCTGTGTGAACTGGACCTCACCGCACTGAAGTAGTCAAGTCTAAAGAGCACATTTCAGAGCTCAAATGGTGCTTTTTCACTGCATGGTACCGACTCTACTCTCTGATTGGTCCCTGGTTGGTTTCCCACAGCTCCCCCCTGAAATGTATCGGGTGTCGTCTCTAACCCCGTCTCTAAGGGGAACAGAGGGCTTTGGAAACCACAACAACGCCGGCGGTAACGTTAAGCGGTGTTTACTCATGGTGTATTGGCGTGTTGTTGTTGTTTGGGACTGAACACAGATAGGGACCATGCAGTGGAAAAGCACCAGAACAGGTCTTAGCTGATTCACTAAAGCAGTGTGTAGGGGAATCCATGCACTCGCCTCAGTGGAGGAATGAGTGTGATGTTATATTTTAGTTCTTAGGTCCAGAGTAAAGCTGACCTTGACGAGTGCAGGCCACTGAGAGTCATGCTCCAGAAACACTTCCTCCAGAGCGGACAAGCAGTCCATATGATCCTGCTCTCGCTTCACATAGTTCTTAAACACAGGAGCCCACTTCTTCAGCAGCTGCAGAAAACACACACACACGTTTATTCACAACAGTAATTCCCAGGAGGGACAAGACCCAGAGGTGAAGTGCTCTGTAAGAGATGTTTACTTACAGGAAGCAGCAGAGAGGCGTACTGTGAAGGACTGATCTGGGCTCCGTTCTGCTGGAATGGATACTCCAGAACCACTCGGGTCAGAACCTGCATCACTTCCTTCAGAGTGATGTTGTACGCATACCTGCCAGCAGAGAACAACAGAAAACACACGTTACACCAGCTCTACGGCTGCAGTCATGAAACGCAGGGCCCAGAGAATCTCTGTGAACCTCACCAAGCCTCCACTAATGGTTCTGCTTTAGATTCAGAATTTTAGCCGTTTTCACTCTGTTCTCTTTCTTCTCCGTTTTTACTCAGTGCTCTTATTTCTCCGCGCTCGTTGTGTCTGTTTTGCTGAGTTTAACCTCGTCTCGTCTCACGTTAACACGGGTCCAGCGCTGTGATTGGACAGACTCAGACGAGGGGGCGGGGCCATCCTACAGTCTCTGCACTTGACGGCAGAATCAGAGCGGCTTGTTTAATCCCATGTTTTCTGACTTAGAGCACACAGAAAACTGACTGGGGTCTTGTTTCACAGTGTGTGGGTTGGTGGACTCTAGATTCCCAAATATATAATTCCCACAAGTTAGTAATTGTTAGTAATTAAATGATAGAATTATAAACAAAATTGAACAGTGTTGTGTTGTCTGTGACTGGACTGTGGTGAATGATGCCAAAACATTCAGACGTTAAAAGAGACGAGAGGAAAGTGATAAAGAAATGTGACATACTTCAGAGAGTTAATCTCCAGCACCAGATTGTCACAGCCGATGTTCTCCTCCAGACCCCTCTGCAGAGTCCCCAGCACCTCGTTCTGAAACACTGAGAGGGGGAAAAATACAGAGTTAGAGCTCAGAGTCCTCACTGATGTAGAGAAGTAACTGAGGGAACAGCTAGAGCTGGGTTAGTTTTCCCAGGGGAGGCTCTGAGTGGATATCGTCAGTTCATTCACTAACTTCATGCAAAACACCTCCACCAATTTACTACTTAATACACCACCAGATAGACCCTTCTGTACCTCGGACATCGTCCAGTTCTGGTGACTCTGTGCGGCTCCCAGGGTCATGTGACCCTTCACTGGCTTCACTCTCGCTTTCACTTTCAGGATCGGGCTTCAGCACCAGACCTGGAAGCACAACACAAACATCAACAACAGAGAATGGGTTACACTCACAACTTATTCAGCTCCGTGGTTAATTATGTATCCAGTGTAATATCCAGTATGAATAAGAACCAGAAATGTGTCAGATCTGAATCAGTTATTAACAATGAAACTGAAACACCTGTCATTGTAGTGTGGGAGGTGTCATGGCTAAATTGGAGCAGCCTGGTGGACAATCTTCATTAACTCCACACTGCACCAGTAAGACCATGTGCATCCAATGGTTCAAACACTGTGTCCTGAAGGCGGTGCCGTGTATCAGGACGACAACGCACCAACACACACAGCGAGACTGGTGAAAGAGTGGTTTGATGAACATGAAAGTGAAGTTGAACATCTCCCATGGCCTGCACAGTCACCAGATCTAAATATTATTGAGACACTTTGGGGTGTTTTGGAGGAGCGAGTCAGGAAACGTTTTCCTCCACCAGCATCACGTAGAGACCTGGCCACTATCCTGCAAGAAGAATGGCTTCAAATCCCTCTGACCACTGTGCAGGACTTGTGTATGTCATTCCCAAGACCAACTGACGCTGTATTCGCCGCAAAAGGAGGCCCTACACCACACTAATACATTACTGTGGTCTAAAACCAGGTGTTTCACTTTCATTGTCCAACCCCTGTATGTATCCACTATGAATCAGGTGAACATCCCATAATATTAATTCAGCCTAAAACTGGATAAAATCGTCGCCGTCCAATGAAACACGTGTATCTCCACTTTGTTTAGTTTACTACATCATTTAAAAACAGCCGCTGTTCTTCACACTGTGAAATTTAATCAAGAATGGACCAATAGAAACACTCTAAAATTAACTGCAATTAAACATTTTAACACTGACTTTCACTGAAATTTAAGGAGGTTTTCTCCTTCTTTAAAGTTGTTTGAGTATTTAATGTGATTATTAATAAAAACATTGATTAATTAACTCGACCTACATTCACACTTCTCTCATTTTAACATCAAACAGGTGCATGATGGGAGTTAGAGTGTGTTTTACCCCAGATGCACTGTGCTAACTCGTCCTCCTCTGTATCATCCAGGCTGCTGGTTTTCCACAGGTAGCCCCGCCCCTCAGAGCCCACCTCCGCCGGGCTGAACGCTAAACAGCAATGAAATACATAAATATATCGATAACATTCACTCCACTTTTATTGTGTGTTCAGAAAGCACACTGGTGAGAAAATAACCAACATTCGGGATTCAAAAGGCTGTGAACAAGAACGGATCTGGTTCTGAGGTTGTGTCCACAGCTGTGGCACAGTAAAATCCATTAAATTGAGTCTATACGTGTCACTGATTTGTTTTTCAGACCTGTTCCAGTTCGCCTGAAGTTCTCCAGTCGTGGTGTGTTTACCTTTCTGTTTGGTCTTGTCTTTATTTAGTGCAACGTCGTTGTCGTCACTCAGAAACTCGTCATCGTCGTCTTCATCCTCCTCGTCCGGGTGGTGCATGGACACGACCGTGCCCTCGGGGAGGGAGATGTTGGGTCCAACTACAACCTGCAGATCAGTTAGAGTTAGAGGAGCAGCTCTGTTCTTTTGAAACGGTGCTCTCTCAGGGGTCTGTTTAAAGTGCTTTTTCACCTGCTACCAATGCAGCACTTACACAAGATGTTTCTGGGAAATCAGACAAAGGCAGTTTATTTCCCTGCAGCTTGCAGCTCGAAGCTTTTAGACAGAGCTCTAAGGCACAGTGTAGACGGCTGGGGTCAGCACTTTAAAAGCAGTTTAAAAGCTATGCACTGAAGGAGAAAACGGATCAAGTGTGGGATCTACTGCTGTTAGTTAGATGTCTGCTGAAGGTTCTTACGTTGTAAGCGAGAACACACTGTTCGTTGAGTGTGACGCCGTTCTTCACCTCCACACCGTCGCAGATGAGCGACTGACGGACCGTGACGCCGCTGCCGATCCGGACGTTATTCCATATGTACGCTCGGTCCAACACCACTCCGTCTCCTGGGAAGCAGAGGGCAAAGAGTTAGCTCTGAATCAGCGAGTGCAGTTAACACTCTTTACATTCTAATGACTGCTTTAATAACTCACACTGAACTAAAGGAAAACCTGTAAATTAAAGCTGATATAAAGATGGAGCTTGTTAATGAACGCTGGTTTGTGTCCGGACTCGTACTGAGTAGAGACCACTGTGCTGTAATATTTAAAAAACATAAGTCCTGCTTCTTTTGCATTAACCATGGTGCGACCCTGAAAGAGAAGAGCATGATGGGATATCTCTGTGTCCAGGGCACCACTGATGGAGAGGACATTTGTCTCTGTGTAACATGAGGATCTCCCCTACATGATCTTACACGGTCACACAACCCAGTGATGATATATTACACACTATTAGGTCATGTGTTCACTAGAGTGGTTTACATGTCTATGGACCCAGAGAGACAGAAACACAGAGAGAGAGAGAGAGAGAGAGAGACAGACAGACAGAAACACAGAGAGAGACAGAGAGAGGGAGAGAGAGAGAGAGAGAGACAGACAGACAGAAACACAGAGAGAGACAGAGAGAGGGAGAGAGAGAGAGACAGACAGACAGAAACACAGAGAGAGAGAGATAGAGAGAAAGAGAGAGAGAGAGAGACGTGAGCTGAGCTAGAGAATTAGATGTTAGAGTGAAACCTCTGCCAATGACTAGCCAACAACAGCTAAACATTTAAACACCAAGGCTTGTGGGAAACCCACCCGACTGTTCAAACTGAGTCTCGTACTCGGATCAGATCTGAAACCTCCCTCAACTGTAGCTTCAATCGGACCAGAAAGAGTCTGAGTTGATGTGGGGTTAGGCTGTTCAGACTTCAGTAAATATGTCTGCATCGACACGACTTTTGTTACTGAACTAATAAATAAGTACGTTTCTGTACCAATGACGCAGTTGGCCCCGATGACCGTGTTGGAGATGCTGCAGTTGGAGCCGATGACGGAGTTCCTGCCGATGAGCACGTTCTCCTCCGTCAGACTGCCGTGTCCGAGGCTCACGCCCGGCTCTCGGTACACGTTGTGGCGCGAGTGTGTGCAGCTGCGTTCCTCTGCGTCGGCGAAGTTGGCCTCTGGAGTGATGGGATAGACCCAGCGCCGGATCAGATCAGACGACACAGAGTCGTACATCAGCAGATTGGACACTCGCGCCCCATAGCCGTCCTTACTCACGAACATGTGGATCTGATTCCCAAGGATCTGTGGAACAGAGGGAAAAGTTACAGCTGGAGCCTTGTTAGAAAACAAGCTGGAGTCTCATCCTAAAGCTTAAACACTTTTCTGTCAACTGGTGTTAATCAGCTGCTGAAGCATTTGCAGGATTTATTTTTGCATTATTTTATCCCCAATGTTACTCATATCCAGTTACCCCTATCAGTGAGTCTACACCAATCACACATGGTGCCATCAGCCTCAAAGGTGGAGGCGAACATGTGGTCTGTCCAAGACACGCAAGACCAACATACCGCTTCTTTCTGAATTTCCACTAAATCCACTTGAGGGGAAGGCAAACTGCCCAGATCTGTTACATTAGCCAACAAAGGTCCATGCTATCTATGGGCAGTGATGATGAGAGTGTGGGTCATTCTACCCACACAGAACGTGAGGCCAGTGGTGCACTCAAGGTCTCAAAGTCAAATTAAATTTTTTATTAATTTTTTTTGTAGTTGATATGTTCAAAAAATAATTTTAATACTTCTGTCATTTTAAAAAGCTTTTATGCCACTGTTATTGATAATAGCACTATAATGTAAGTTTAAAAAAAAAACACACAGCAGTAAACGCAATGGGGATACTGATGTCAGCAAAAATTATTGACGTACATTAAGTCATTAATGTAATTATTGTGACGGTCCTACTCTCGTCTCAGAGGCTGGGTCATCACCTGAGTTCAAACCTGTGATTCTCCTGATGACAGGCCCAAGGCTTAGATAACGTTTTTACGTGGTGTACTGATGTGTTTTTATGAGTCAGTGAGCCTCTTACATGCGACGACAGACTGACAAATGAAATCTAATGTATTCTTTCATCACTGTGTATCTTTGTAACTACAAATACACAACACGACGTACTCACCTCCTCGTTGACGAGAATGCCACGAACGAAATCATTTCTCGTTTGATAGTCGAAGTTATCAGTGAACAGTTCGGCCACCTGAAAAAAACAAACATGTTCAGTTACTTCATTTAAAAGCGACTGTAGGAAGGTAAACCAACATACGGCAACATCAGCTCAACACGCTCGGAGGAGAACGCTAACCGCTGGAGTACTCACCTGTGGGGAACAGATGCTGATGTGACAGTCCAGCAGATCGTGACGAATTTCAAACTCATCACTGCCGCTGTGGAATATATTCTGAAAGAGTAGGAGTTCACTGCTTTACTGAGCTTCCCTTTAACAGCAGGACATTTTTTATAACATTACTTAATAATATTTTATTATAATAACATTAACACACACTTAACTCTCACAGTTAATACAGCATTTAGACTCCAGAGACTCCACTGAGTGAACAGAACCTAATCAATGTGGGATCCATCTTAGACACTTTTAAATAAAGACTGAAAACATTCGAGCGGCTACAGCTCACTTTAAAACACTCCTCAGTCTTTATTCAGTAACAGCACTTTTGTCTTTTATTGTATAATTTTAATTACGCTCTTTTTTTACTCATGTGTTTTCGTTTATTGCATTATTTTAATTGTTGTAAATTACTTTTATGATTTTGATTCTTTCTCTTAATTTAACTGTTATTCTACTGTTTCTTTTGAGGCTGTAAAGCACTTTGAATGGCCCTTGTGTACGAAAGGTGCTCTATAAATAAACCTGCCTCACCTTGTGATAACTGCGGCACAGCATTGTGTTAAAGTGTGTAACACCAGGTAAAGTTTAATAGATCACACTGCTGTCGCTCTGTTTAAAAAGTACAAACAATAAAAACGATGGTGGGGTCTTTTCTCAGGCATTAGTCCATCACTGTGGACACTTTAGCAGCTGACAGCTCGGAAACTGCACTCTGTTCTTCTGAATCTATTTATAAATCTTAATGAGGATAAAGATGATATAATGATAAATGTTCCTTCACACTGCAGAGTTCACTGCACTGTACACAGTGCACTCAGAACGCCTCTGCAGTGTAACTGTACGTAGGAGTAAACTGGTTTTTCAGTATTTCAGTGTGATGTAAGAGTGTGTGTGTGTACCATTGGGAACTGCAGTTTCTTCAGACCCTGAGTTCTCTGGTAGTGAAGGACGCGTTTGCTCTTGCTGTCCATGGCAACGATGATGTCGTCCTCATCACATCGCGTCCTGTGGCCGGGCGAGGACTCTTTAAAGACCATGGTCATCACTGAGATGTTCTTCTCCAGCTTCCTCCGCAGTCTGGAGGGAGGACAGAACACAACCGATCACTGAGAGGAGGGGGGGGTTTGTTCTGGTTCCTCTTTGAAGGGTATTTTATATAAAATGATTATAAAACGGTGTGTAAACACAAAGCGGCCTGGTGCACGGTCAGTCAGGAGGCTGGATTAGCTGCTACATATAATTAGTTGTATTTCTTACCGTTTATGTCCATTTCTTATCTACAGCGCTAAAATAGACGACTATGAGACAGTAACTAATCTTCCAGCGCAACCTTAGCCCCCACTATTTCACTCTGTGGCGTAAAGGAACGTGATCCAGTAAGAGTTGGGCTTCACAGCCACAGCAAACTGGGGTTCTGCAAACGTATCTGGAACCCAGTAAGCGGTAACAGTCCCTTTGTGTAAACATATCCTGCTAAAATCAGATGAGACCCAAGGTGTGATCGAGGCGCTCGTGCCCCTCCTGGACTCACTTGTGCTCCTGGAGGGCATTGGACAGATCGATGTTGGACACTATGTCTCCGTAAACGAGAACAAAATCAGAGCGGACCAGAGACTTGGCGTCCACGTCCCTCAGCACGTCCCCCAGAGAGCGGTAGAGGTCAGAGGTGATGATGTGGACCACATTCGGAGAAGTGGGACGACACCATTTCGATTTCCTGCAACACACAACACGACAACTGTTAGTCCCTGTCTCTCTCTCTCTCTCTCACACACACACACACACACACACACACTGCCAGCGTCTCACAGTAAGTGATCTTTAATCTTGTTGGCCATCCAGCAGCAGAAGATAAACGTCTCCTGGACTCCGGTGGACGTGAGGAACTCCAGCGTGTAGTCGATCATGGAGACGTTGGCCAGGGGCAGCAGAGCCTGCGAGAGACAGAACAGAGAAATTCTGAGGGTGTGTTCACACTTGTCCTGAACACAGGACCGATTCTGGACTCCTTTGTGGGAGGGGTTTGTTTTCTCTGGTGTGCTTCGACACACGAAAGCTCCATCCCAGGTGTTTCTCTCCGCGCTCTCAGTCCACAGAGCTGCTCTTATTACAGTCTCCCTGCTCCAGTCCGGTGACAGGGGGGGTTTATCAGACATGAGAAAGAGAAGTAATACACTGAGTCCATGCAGTACCTTTACAAAATAAATACATAAATATATGTGACTCCCAAAAACTGACACCTGCAACAGACCGCATCAGAACTGGAGCCGAACCCCAGACCACAACGTCAAAAAAGGGGTGATCTGGACCACTCCTGGGATCAAAATAGAGCTTCCACACTCAACTAAACAAACCGAACCTGCGAGGAACGCACTCAGCTCTGGAGAAAGGCTCCAGTGTGAAATGGGCCTTATTTAAAAGGCATTAGGACCCAGGGGTGAACACAAATGAAACAAAGAGCAGTGGATTGGGAATCGGCTTTGTCCTGATTTTACACTGAAACTAATTAAAGACTAAATAGCTTCACTGTCATTAGCTCATTCTGAAACTGACGCTTGCAACACGTTCCAGAAAAGTCAGGGGGAGGTTTGTGTGACTGATCTCTCTCTGATTGGGATTTAAGATTTAAAAACACTGGCCCACAGCAGATAAAAAACACAAAGAAAATAAAACCTAAAGCCAAGGTTTGGTGCCACTGTGTTTCCTCTGATACACACAGGGCTCGAGAGCTGAGCTGGTAGAAGAATGTATGTCTTTCACACTGTTCCTCAGCGCTCAGGACCCCCACAGAGCAGGTGTGATGTGGTGGTGGATCATTCTCAGCGCTGCAGTGACACTGACGTGGTGGTGGTGTGTTAGTGTGTGTTGTGCTGGTGTAGAGTGGATCAGACACAGCAGTGCTGCTGGAGTTTTTAAACCCTGTGTCCACTCTCTGTCCACTCTGTGAGACACTCCTCCCTCGTTGGTCCACCTTGTAGATGTAGAGTCAGAGACAGTAGCTCATCTGTCGCTGCACAGTGTGTGTCGCTCGTCCTCTAGTCCTTCATCAGTGACACAGGACGCTGTCGGCTGGATGTTTTTGGTCGGTGGACTGTTCTCAGTCCAGACACTGAGGGGTTTAAAAACTCCAGCAGCACTGCTGTGTCTGATCCACTCTACACCAGCACAACACACACTAACACACCACAGTCAGTGTCACTGCAGCGCTGAGAATGATCCACCACCACATCACACCTGCTCTGTGGGGGTCCTGAGCGCTGAAGAACAGGGGGAAAGGGGGGTAATAAAGTATGCAGAGCAACAGGTGGACTACAGTCTGTAAGTTTAGAACTACAAAGTGCTCCTGTGTGGTCAGTGGAGCTGAAAGAGTGGACAGTGAGTGGAGAAACAAGGATTTGGCAAGGGAGTTCGTCTCCATGCCCAATGCCAAGTGTAGGCTAGAGGGATATAAATGCCCCCAACATGTGGAACAGAAATTTAAGGTGGATTTCTGTGATAAAATATGTAGTATCACCATTTAAGGTGGCGCTTGAAGAAGAGCCTCGTTCACAAACCCACAGCAGGAGCCAATCCTGAGCTTTATCATCACAGCCCCTTCAGAAAAGCAGAGTTATAAGGGTTAACATAGCTCCGTTGTGCTAACGCTAGCTCCTGGCTGCACTGATAAGGTAGGGTAAAGCTAGGCTAAGCTAAGCTAAGCTAAGCTAGCTGGGTTTAGTGTGATGTCTCACCCGCGGCTGGTCTTTGGAGATGGGGAAGAACCTGCGGTTAAAACTGTCCGCGATAAGAACCGCCTGGAGCGGCTGTTGCTGCTCCTCATCCTGCGGCTGCGACTCCGCTCCGCCGCGGCGCTGCTTCCCCGCTTTAGCCGCCATCACCTGCACCGAGCCCGCGGACAGAGTCAACAGAAACACGCTGCTGGAGCCGGGTGTGTCCCGTTCAGAGGAGCGTTACGCCCTACACCCTACGCTCTACAGACAGGATCAGCTCGAGCTGAGGCTGCTGCAACATGGGCGCGTTTCATTCAAAGATCATAAACACCCTACACCCTGTTCCCTACGGAGATAATGACAGAAACCTGAGGTACGTTTCGAGCACTATTCCCTAATCCTTATCGTTACACCCTACTCACTACAGATAACACAGCCTATATACTTAAAAGAGACTGATGAAACGTACAGCAACATCTGGGACGTGTTCCATTCAGAGATAAGCTAGTCCCTGTTCCCTAAACCCTATGAACCATAAAAACCTGATCACCTGAAAACACACAGCCAAAACCTGAAAACATAAGGTGAATTTCATTTACACTCCCTATAGCCTACATTCAAATAAATAAATCTATATAAAACACACACCTGAAACAAGTGATGAGCCAAGCCCTACTCCCTGGAGACTACTTAAAACAAGCTGATGAAACCTGCAGCAACGTCTGGGGTGTTTCATTAAGATGTTTTTAAATTCATATTCCCTAATGTTTATTCTCTATATTCTATACCATGGTGAAAAAGAAAAGCACCCATAAATATACAATGTTTATTAAACTCACAGGTAAAACCCAATATTTCAGCAATTAGGTGTTGTTTTCTGTTAAAGGGGACATAATATACCTCATTTTAAACAAGTTAGAATTTATCTATGGAGAACTCACCAGCTCTTTTCTCACCGGTTTTAGCCCCGTTTAAGGGCTGTCACTTTTATGCAAATAAGCTGTTGCTGGCCACACCCCACCCAGCCCCTGTTTACACAGGTTAGGGGTGGTGCCAGGGTGATTCTGTGCAAATTTGTGACATCATAATAAGGGAGCCATCCAAACCGCTGAAAACATATGGATGTATTTTTCACGCTTGGGGTGTTTATAGGAGCAGTAGAGACCCAGGTGGAAATACAAAAGAACGCAAAAATTAAGTTTTGCTTAATGTGCCCCCTTTAAATCTGAGAGTCTGATAAACACATAGAGGTGCTATACAGTTCCCACCACATTTTGTATGTCCCCTTATTTTGTTTTATATGAACTGATGTCAAAATCTATAATAAAAATCCTATGAAGGATTGGCGCCCCCTCCAGGGCGTGTTCCCTCCTTGCGCCCAGTGATTCCGGGTAGGCTCCGGATCCATCGCGACCCTGACCTGGATAAGGGTTACAGACAATGAATGAATAAGAGCCCTTAAAGAGTTTAATTGCATTTAAGAACTGATTATTCTTCGATGAACATACACACTGACCTCCACATTATATGTTTAACTCTCTACGCCTCATACCCTAAATCTCTAGGCAATACTCTACTCCCTACACCAGAGGTAAACAAAGAGTGGAGCATTAAAGAATTGCGTGAGATATGAGACTGCATTATAATATTTAGTCATTGCTGAATAGAGAAATCACTCCAGAAAAAAAAGTTCAGAGCCAGTTTAATAACAACCAAAGATTTATTTTAAAGTGCAGATTGACAGAAAATAAAACCTGGAGGAAAGGAAAAAGGCACAAGCTGTGGAGATTCAGGTGGACACAGTGTTTGGAGAAGAATCACAATAACATACAGTTCCTCACACTCCGAACACTATCAACACCACAGTGTAGATCTTTATTAACTCTAGAGCTCGGCTCCGTTCCAATAACTCAGTCAGATTTAACCCTTAGGAGTGACATGAACAAGAGCACAATGTAATTCTATACAAATTATTACTCAGTTATTTGTTTTTCCCAGTCTTGAATATGAAGTGTTATTGGAATGAGACGGCTGCTATTTCCTTCACTGGACCCTGCTTCACTACACACTCTTAACAAGCAAGTTCTCTCAATGAAAACCAAAACTTAGATACGTTAAAATAAATAGAAATCAGCTCTGTCAAAAACCTTCTACAGACATCCGAGCTCTCTACGCTGAACTCATACTGAACTTTACAAAGATGATCAGGTTCTGTAACTGAAACACAAACCGCATCGACAGCAGGAAAAGGGTTCAGCTAAAAATCATATTTGCACAGTTTCAGGTTGAATTAGACCAAACTGTAGGTTATCGTACATTCATCCACATAATGTTCATTAGCTTAGCTTCTTAACTACACATTTAACACAAAAACAGGTAAATAATAATAATAATAAAAAAGATGTTTCTGTGTGATATTTTAGTGATAAACTCAGACAAAAGTTAGCATAAAAGCAGGCATAGTCTTCCATTACTTGGTAGCCTGATTAGCTTCTTAGCTCCATCGCTAACTTTAACATGTCTGAATGCTAACGTTTAGAGTAAGAAGTGGAAACTGTGTAAATTAGATCTTTGGCTGAACTCTCCCTGTGACAGAGACACTGATATTGAGAATACTACAGTGAAGACTCAAAAGAGTCAAACCAAAGTCCATTCTTCCCTCACAAAAATTCACAGTTAAATATGGGAAGACAAAGCAGATCTACAGCAAATATAGTTGACGTATAAGCTGAAGTATTTTTAATCACCCCTAAAAATGTAGTTTACATATTTCTATCTACTGAACCCCCTCGTCATTTAGCACTGGAGCTACAAGGCTAATTTCCTTAAGCAATTATTAGCTTAGAATTAGCATGGTGCTAATTAAATGCCTGAATAAATATAAACTTGCCTCATACTGCTTGGAATTATTAACTAATTACTGCTTACCAGCAATGGGTTAGCCACCATTTCTGTTTATCTACACTAGCTCCAGTGCTAAAGCTAAAAATATAAGCCTGATTGGCTACATTGGCGTTAATGAAAATCATGAAAATTCAACACATTTCATTGAACATTTCCTTTAGTTATTTGGGAAGACAGGTGCTCTCTGAGATTTCAGAGCAGAGATATGGAGTTATATTCTCATATTTCTTGAGAAAGTCTCAGAACACTGTCGCATATAAACCTTGTATTTCCATTTTATCATTTGAAAATTCCAGGGGTATTAACAGGATTCCTGTTTTACCAGATAATTTAAGCCCAGAGTCAAGTTTGTCTAATAGGGAGAGAGCTAATACCTATTGGACTGTCCTCACTTTTGGGTAAAGGTTATCTGGATACCTTTAAATTCCTGCTTTGTGTAATACCCCATAGTTGCCCTTGACACCCCTCTATAAATATGATGGAGAATGGGCCAATAGATATGGCCAACTATTACTAACGGAAAAGAAAATGGACTTTTATTAAAAGATAGGATTGTTCTCTGGTACCGTTTCCATTTAGGAGATACAAGGTTCTGTTCTGACAGTGACAGTATAATTATTGCAGGATAAACATTACATTAACATTAATATAAATGCTTCAAATGACAAATAACTCATGAAACAGCTAATCATTATCAAGGACGTTATTACCATTTTAGGAATTCACGGTTTAAACTAGATTTTTTCAGAAGCACAAATAAATGGGATTTTCTAAAACTGATTTTTTTTATAGCGACGATGTGGGCTTGTATACAACTTTCCGATACCTGCACTCGTTCGCCCGCTACACTCGTTTTTCGCTCCGTTTTTCCCCAGTCATTTCTATGGAATTAATTTTCAAAGTGCTCTAACTCTGTCAATTTTCAAGCTATGGACACAAGATTTCAAATGGTCGGACCCGGGTGCACTGGGACCCATCACATCCGTTTTCGGACCTCTTGCACTCATCCTTCTCTTTCTATCCCTCCTTCAAATCCCTCCATTAATTTCAATGGGTGGCAGTTAGAGTGGGTGATGTCACCGCACTCTAGCTTCTCTGCCCGTAAACCGTTTTTTCACTTTTCAGCCGAACAATTCACCATAACTTCCTTAAAGATAAATTTTATAAATTTTAAATGGTAGAGAAACTTGTCCTTTCTAGCACCTGTACGTTTGAACATTATTGAAAATACGGTTTTTGAGTTATGAATTTTTGTTCGGCACTAGGGAGGGTTTCGGCTCCCATAGAGTTCAATGTATTTTTAGAGCGGCTCAGAGTGCGCTTTCTAAATTTTTCTCCTGTTTTAACTCGTCATAACACGCTCAATTCACACTCAATCTGATTTCTTATACCAGATCGATCCCCAGGGTCTCCTTGTCGCAACTGTATATACATTTAAGTGATTTGGGAAAATCTTTCCGAGCTATAAGCATTTGTTCGGAGGGTGGGTACGCTCCTATAGGAATGCATTGAAATTATTTTTTTTTTCAATTTTCTGCCGAACATTTCATCATAACTTCCTTGTCCTTTCAGCTACAGACTTCATTTCAATTTTAATTGGTAGAGAAATTTCCCCTTTCTTAAACTTGTAAGTTTAAGAAAGGGGAACCGTTTGGTAATACTGTTTTTGAGTTATGAACTTTTGTTCGACACTTGGGTGGGTTTCAGCTCCCATAGAGCTCAATGTATTTTAAGAGTGGGTCAGCACTCAGATTTTCAAAATTTTGCCTATTTTTAACTTGTCATTACACCATCAATTCTCGCTCAAAGTGCAAAAATTTTTGCACCATCTCGAGCGCCAGACTTTCCTTGTCGCTACGGTATGTTTCGTTTATTTTTAGACCCGGAAAGGTTTTCGAGCTACGAGAGGTTTTTTGGAGGGTCCCCCCCCAGTCGAAATTCATTGAATCGTGAGCCTGTCTGTTGTGTTCTGTGAGCGTGCGTGTGAGAAAAGAGAGAGGTGGGAGGGGGAGGGCTTTACAGGTAATTTTTAAGGTGTACATCTTAATTATCCAGGGTTTCTTAAGGTGGATTTAAAAAAAAAAACACCTTCAAAATATACAGGCTGTCTTTTCAACATTTTAACCATTATTTGCAGTGGTCATTTTTAAAATTGGACATCTCAATACAATTGTGGGTTTCTTAAGGTAGAATTCAAAATGTATCGTTTTCCATTCACGGCCTACGGAGCTCCATACGGTCCAATGTAAACTGCTGTGAGACCGTGCTCTCTTAAAATCCCACTACCAACAGCTTAGCAGTCAACTCCTTCACCATAGCGTCGCCTAGGGACCCACACGTTAACCTTATCGACGGCCTTGTTTGGAGCGGGAATGACGAGGATCGGGGGATGGGGGTTTCACCGGCGCAACATCTCGCGTTTCCTCCTGGAAATGCAGAACTCTAGTTCCTCATGAGATTATCACAGTGTGAAGGACAGCTGCTGTGTTCAAATGACGCATTAAACTAAACATCCACAAACACAGAGATACATGTTTTAAAATGGACAGTGATGAAATGTTCTACTGCTTGCGAATGCTGTCAGCGAATTTCATTACACTCATGTATAAAGACTCATATCTTATCGAAAATGCACATCCCCAAGCTTTGTCCACTGTGGCATAAAATTTGTCAGTGTTAGGTTTTGTTTATAATGACATCATTTCAGTGCACAGGAGAGTCAGGTCCATGCTTGTGCTACCACAGCCCCAGCCCCTAGTACCAAAATCTGAACTGTTACTACTGGGAAACCTTTGCAAGGGAAGCTCCAACCAGGAGAAACAGTTTGTCTTTGCGAGGGGACGCATTATGTGAGGGCACACCTCACAGGCCTCCCTCCCCGCGTAATGTGAATGCACAATCCAGTGGGACAAGCATCAGCTCACAAAAGGTGGGACATGAGCCAGGTTTGCTCTCTACAAACAGAGCAAGGCTGTCTGGTTATCCCTCGCCTAAGGGCAAGGCCGCCCTGTTCCTCTGGTTGGAGTTTCCCTGATCATAGTTTTCTGAGTTTCTCAGGTCTGGGGTCTGGATCTGTGGTGGTATTTTTAGGCCAGTGGCTCAGCCTTGACAACTTGTAGCATGGATGCAGCATTATTCATAGTTTATCTGCTAATTTAGGTCTGCGTCATGAAACGTCTACGATTGTGGAGAAACGCAGGTTGCTTACGTACCGATGCGCCGCGTCTTTTAAGGTGGAGCGGTGTGTGTGAGTAAGAAGCTACTATCTTTTAAGGTGGAGCGGTGTATGTGAGTAAGAAGCGACTGTATCTTGTTGGTGTCTGAAGTGTAAATTGTAAGTGTTTATTCACTGTTTGAATTCCCACAGAAACTCATGTGTAACTCGAGCTGTTTAGTTTTGTAGCACTTTCGCTCTGTGTTTACTTTCATGCTGTTAGCGCTCTCCTGAATTTAGAGTCAGTTCCACCTTAAGTAATGTAACTGTAACAGCAGAAATAAGTCAGTGTTACCCCCCTATGGAGCAGGAATAGAGCAACATCCTCATCTCGGTTCATGCTTTTAATGTTTGGAGTCTCTCCGTTGTCTAAAAGAATGACAGATTTAGTTTCTCTGCCGTGAGCAGAGAGAAGGAGCCTAGTCTGGAGAGTGAGCAAACAGTAAGGAAGCATCCTCTGAATTTTATAAAAAGTGTTTTTTCATTACAAACGTGAACGACGCCTTTAAATGTTCATAGATCAAATCTGGTTTGAAACGTCTGAAAAATCCCATTCCGTTCTGTCATGTAGAAATCCAGCTAAGACCCGGAATTCCTAATGTGGGAATTATCACAGGGGTGTGTCACACTGATGGGTGAGGAGCCTGTGGGTAAGGGTCAGAGATGGGAATCGGGGGCGGAGTCAGAACAGCCCCGGCAGACAGGGAGGTGTGGCTCAGATTCATGCAACCCTGCCTTACCAGCACACAACAACATTATAACAATGTTTAAATAAATGTACAATGACATTGAAGGGTTAAACATACCCGTGAGCTCAGTGTCTGTACAGGATGATGGTAAATGGTCCAATTAAAGTGAGAATCACAGAATGTAAGTTCATACAGTCGTATGTGGAAATATAGACGTCGTGGTCAGACAGCGATCTTCATTTTATTATTAAATTATTCAGTAACTGGGCGTTAAAATGGAGTAGTGTGTTCACTGTGGAGGATGTGTCACTTAGGAAATGTAATCTAACCAGAACCAGGATCGCCAAGACGTTTTGCACATGACTGTATAAAGACAATGTGTTTGTAAGATACAGGGTTTGATGCCGAGGGTGGAATGTATGACAGAGCATTGCATTAAACTGTGGTTTTTCGCTGACTCATCTTTACAGCTTAGGATTACAGTGCGATTTTAGCAGGAGTACATACAGTTCATGGTGTTATTTTACATACGATGTGGAGGATGTCCACTTGGTCCAAGTATCAGGTCCATGTAAGGAAGATGGTTATAGTCCTTAATCATCAGCACATGCAGGGTTCAGCGCTACATCACACAGTTAGTGTTATCACAGGGTTAACACACTTTAAATGGAATGAATGAACGGATACTCTCTGAATTGAATTGAATGTGAATATATTAACATTAAGCTGTTTGGGCTGGTGATGTTAAACCTAACAATGATGTGCATTTCTTAACTGTACACACAGATGTTTTTTTTTTCAAAAAGTATTAAAGAACATACTTTAAAAAAGTTGTGGGGCCTTTGCACAAAAATCTCATAAAAACTGTGGATAAGACCCTGTTCACATTTGTGTTCTTCACTTCGCAACAGCTGTAAAATGACACTTTAAAGGAACACTATGTAAGATTATGTCATTTTCCTCCTGGGCTCCCCCTACTGTTGTAGAGTGTAATTCACTTTTTGAGCACTGTCCTGAAATCAATGTGGAGGGAGTAACCTCCAAAAGTTACACAGTGCAGTTTCTGAGTGCTGCAGTGACAGAGGCTCTATTCTCCCAATTACAGCGCAGTGGAGCATCACAACGATTTTGAAGCTGTAATATTATGATAACAAAACTACACAGTGTTCCTTTAATTTTGCCCATAGAGAAAATGTGCTTAAACCCAGAACTCCTTATATGGGCATGAGGGTAACAACATGATAACACCACACTACTTACATCTCGCTGGGTGTGAAGAGCAGGTGTGAACAGAGTCAGTTACATAAACATCACCAAGAGTAGCATCAATTGTTATGAACTTGAGGTAGCTACACAATGCCTCAAATGACTCGTTTACACAGAACAGAACACAAACGGTGTGTATTTCTTGTGCAAAGGCCATATTTGCGGAGTTTCTGAACTCTGGCAGCATGCGCAAGTGTGTGTGTGTGTCATCACACACATCTGTGTGCACAGTGTTGCGGCGATGTGTGTGAGATACGGCTGTGTATCCATCACTGCACCACAAGTGAAGGCAAACTCGTTTCAGGAAGACTACAGAGTACAGAACTCGACTGATATCAGTGACTACTGTGACTTTAGGGCCGCACGATATCAACAGCACAAACACGGAGGACACTGAAATATATTTTAAAAAGCCTTTAAAAGAGTATTAAAATGCAGTGGTGAGTCAGTGACAGGGTTGAATTTTGGTCTGATTTATCGTACCTAGGTCTGTACCTGATGCAGATTAAACTATAAACGTAGTAACAACATTTATTAAGATACTTCATGCAAACCACAGCAGGTGTCCCCTCCAAACCAACAGAGGTCGCTGTCTCCTGAAAACAATGATATGACTCCACTTCAAATTTTACTCAAGCTGCTCAAGACTTTCCTAAACATCTTCCCAAAGAAGAGGAACTGGTTAGAACCCTAACCCAGGCCTGATATTAATCAAAACAATGGGCGTAATATGGCTGATATCAGTCTCTCAAACTCACAATAAAGACAAGTGTTATATCGTGCAGCCCAACCTCACGAATCCTCACCTAACACCAAAGACGCCCCGTGGGAATCAGGTGAATCTCTGGATGTTAACAATTAATTTTGAGTGGCGACCTAATGTCATTGTTTGGTCTCGAACAAGCACCATTAAAAATGAAGAGTTTTAAAAATTCACACCAATACGAGGATAGATAAATAAATAAACTATTAATGTATTTATACGTCTGTAGTGGAAATTAAAAAATACTTGTGCTGTTCTGCTGCCAAAAGCATAGTTCTGCACAAAACATGGGCAAAAAAAAAAATCTATGGCTTTGTGCTGCTGTGACACAAAGGGCAAAGGTCACGCTGGACATCTTCAGAGGCTGAAAAACACAAGGTGTACTGCACTGTCATTTTCTCCGTGCTGTGTTTTTGTAACGCTGCTTCTGCTGAGGCTCACTATTGTTTAGTTAATGTCTGAGCACTTCTTCAGTGTTGGTGACTTTGTACTACTTTGTCTAGTACCGGCAGACGGAAATCATTTTGATAATTACAGACAGAAAGCTCTGGAATTGGCAAACGTGGTTCAACCAGAACAAGGATTAGAACACAGAAAATCAGTGACTGGGGATTAAACATTGAGCTCTGTGCCATTTGTAAATGAGAATCCTGATGCTAATGTAGGCTTTCATACGTCAGGCGGAGCTGATGTAACAGAATTAGCCATTAGCTAGTATCAGTTTTTAAAAATTCAAGTGTCTGATAGCACTTTTGCACCAGAACTGTGATTCTTGAACAAGGTCCGTTCCTGATTCTTGGACCTTTGGTGTTCTCCAGGGAACCAGCCCCAACCAATTTCCACCAGTTTATTTGGTATACAAGGATACTTCATTGGTGGAGTGCTGTGGGGGCTTTGTTCCAGCGTCGCTGTAGCAGAATTCAACACCAAAGCCACAGAGAATCGGACAGAGTCGGTGTTGACCCATTACGCTTTACTGCACCATAATGATTTATTGAGGGTCTGAGCTCTTTCTGGAGCTTCTTTATCTCCACTCGCCCATGGATGACGTCGTGGTTCCTGTGGATAAACTAGCTTTTCTTTGGTTCTAGCTGGGAACAAACTGATTGTGAGCAAATTTATTTTTGTGGAAATGCACAGAATGGTTCCAAATTAGTTTCACAAACGGGAACAGAACCTGGTGCTCATTGGTGGAAAAGTGCTATGAGAAGAAGCTTGGGTTTTGCTCCACCCACCCAGAGCATTATAGATAGATAGATAGATAGATAGATAGAATTTTAATGGTGTGATTGACTGCATGTTTTCATGGTCACTGAAGACCCGCCGCACATAAGCCTCATCAAATTTAAATGCGTTTTTAAAATGCTTTAGTTGTTTTCTCACAGCGTCAGAGCCTTGGTATCCCTCAGAGCCTCGGTCAGAAACAGCGCACAGAAACATGTCCAGCGTGACCCCGCCCTGAACACAGAAGAGCAGTCTCACTCACTGGTGAAAGGTTAATATTCCTACAGCGCAGCTGAGGTATCAGGTGTTTGCACAGCTGGGGGGTTTGTGATGATCCAGATGTGGAAGTTCAGGCTCGTCCAGCTGCTCAGACGCGGCCGTTAGGACTCGTCCAGCTGCTGCGAGATGAACTCCTGGATGCAGCGCCTGTACTGCTGCTCTGTTTGACTCTGAGAGTGGACGTACTGACCGGGCTGAGCCTCAGACTCCTTCAGCTCCTCACTCATCTTCGCCAGACGCAGACTGAGAGAGAGAGAGAGAGAGAGAGAGAGATAAGAAGAGTTAAGAGGCAGAGAAATGATTAAGAGAAAAGAGTAGAGAGAGAGAGACAGACATAAGAGTTAAGACACCGAGAGATGATTAAGAGAAAGAAGTAGCGAGAGAGCGAGAGAGAGAGAGAGAGAGAGAGAGAGAGAGAGAGCAAGACAGGAGAGGGAGAGAGAAAAATAGATAAAGTTTTGAGAAAGAGTGAGAAAAAGAGAGAGAGAGAGGGGAGAACGAAAAGACATTTAGAGAGGGGGAGAAGGACAGAGAGAGAGAGAGAGACAAAGAGACAGAAAGATGTCATTTTAAAGTGCAGTGTGCCCCCAGGTTTTTCGGTTATGGCTGTTTTCCTTCGGTCAGTGTCTTTAACACCAGCCAGGGTTAAAGATGCTGTCTGTAGCAGTTAGCTGCCCTCCACCCAGTCAGGCTCCAGTAATATGGAACAACAGACTCTGAGTTTAAGGCTAATAGAAACTGCTGAGAGCTCTCTCTGTCAGTATTTCATTTGTGTTTGATTTTGTTTTGATTTTGTCTTTCCTTTCCTTTACTGCCTTTGATTGTTTAATGGTGTTTATTCTTCTAATAAAATGAATCACTCTTCTGTCCTCTACATATTTGTTACAGCTGCTGTAACATAACACAGTAAAACAAGGCGTACATAGTAACAATATCAGCGTTAGCTGCCTCCACTGCGATGGAGAGAGGAGTTCGTCCGTCCAGATCCACAGCCCCCTGCCGAGCTCCGCGCTTCAGAAACAAACACACCTGCCTAAAACAACAACAAACCAACAAAAACGAGATCAGGACACACACAAAGGCAGCTACATGCTAACATATACACACACACACACTCTAATGAAACTGTCACACAGCGCTAACGTTAGCCTAATGCTTAGTTACATTACATTTTTCACATTCTAACTATAATTTTATTACCTCGCTAGAAGCTAACGCTAACCTAAAGCTCAGATGTTAATGCTAATAAAAAGGCTTGTGTAGCACAGTGAGAATTAGCACTGATTTAAACACAGAAGAACAGGGGTTTATTCCTTGATGCCACACTAATGAGAGTCCTTGGGCAAGACTCCTAACAGGATTTGAGTGACTCTGTATAACAGCGTCTGCCAAAAGGCTGTAGTCCACTGACTCAGGTGCTAACATTAAAGTTATGAAGTGCTGACGTCAGTGTTCAGGTACTAACTCTAACCTACTGTGACCCACGGTCTGAGAGCATATTTACCCTGTGTGTCCCAGCAATGTCGCATGGTGTAGAGCTGCTCTGCCTCGAGCATCCGTATGATCCACATTCGCAGAGTTCTGCAGCAGAAACTCACAGGTGACAAGAGACCCCTGCACACAACACACACAGGAGTTTAGTAATTATCTGTTTAGGATCTGACTCTGGGGGGCGCAATTAAAATAAAATAAAAAATACTTTTTATCACAAAGACTCACACCGTTCCCATGAAGCACTAAAAGTGGAGTAGTGGAATTTTCCACTGCATGGTACCTACTATATTCAACTCTACTGGACTCTACTCTCTGATTGGTTCCTGGTTAGTTTTCCACCGATCCGAGGAGCGTTTGAACCTCTTCAAAAGACCACGGCGTAATTTTACGAGCTGCCGTCGTGAGTCGGATAAAAACAAATGTGATCTCTGCTGCAGCTGGAGATTTTACAGATGGAGAGTTGGTGCTGGTCGTCTGCGTTGCGTGGTGTAGAGTGACGACTCTCTCTGGACGATCAGCGCTCTGCAAGGTTTACACGCCACGGTTTAGTCCCTACTCGACTCGCTCTGAACCACGAGAGAACAGCCACTAAACAAGAACCCGCTGTTACAGCCTGTCTAGGTAGGCCGCAACATAAAGTAAAAAGGAAAAAAAACTATATATGTCTCCCCCAACTTCTCACACTTCAATCCCACCAGACCAAGGAAACGACAGGTTCACCAGACTTCAGTCTTCAAATGTTTTATTTACTCCAAGATGACAATGGAAGCAAAACTTCAGGAGTGGTCTAAGCCTAAAATAAACAAATCCCATTCCACCCAACATATATAACTTACCTACCCAAAACCATAAAGAAAGAAAATACAAAAACATTACCTATCTCCCTAACATAAACAGAATGCAATTCAACCCTTTAATGAAAATAAATAAGGCTACACCCCCTACAGCCTCCAAATGAGTAGGATAACTATTAGGTTAACACCACATTAGACAGCTGACTCACACACAATAGCATGAGCTGAATTACAAACAATAGCATGTTCACAGATGCACATACACACAAGCCTTAGTCTGGGAGGAAGAAGCAATGACAAGGAGGAAGAGGAGGAGCGTCATTCCGTCATTCAGCAGGGCTTTATATCTGTTCCGCCTTAAATCTGTCAGCCAACCAGAGCACGGTTCCAGCAGCAAATCAGCAGCAGCACCTGTGGCATTTACTCAGAGTAGAGAAACAACACAAGTCACCAGACGTAACACCCGCTTCCAGAACCAGGACCTGATTCACCTGGTGGAGGAGTGGAAAAGTGTTGAGCAGAGTCCAGTAGAGATCATGCAGTGGAAAGATACCACAATTTTCACATTTTTCAGATTAAAAATGTTTTTTGGATCTAAATTCCGCACAGTATCAGGTTAGTGTGTGTGTGTGTGTGTGTGTGTGAGACTGAGAGTGTGACCATGTTTCAGAAAAAACTGTGCTGACCCCCTGCACTGCATGGATCAGAGGGGTCCGGTTCTGGTCCTTGGTGTTGACCCAGTTGGTGTCGGCTCCGAGTGCGAAGGCTTCAGCCATGTCCCGAACACTGCAGGAGCCCGAGGCCCAGTAGAGCAGCAAACCAGCACAGCACTCACTCGGCTCCGAAAGCAGCACCGGAGAGTCACCCTGAGGACCTGGAGAGTCCTCCTGCAGCTCTGATACACACACACACACACACACACTGTTAAAGTCATGATAAAGATAGAGATAATCAACACACGTCCATCTCTAGCGAGTCCTCTTGCAACTATAATACCACGCCCCCCCACAAACACACACCCCTCAGACTGAGGTGTTAAGGTCAGGGATGGTACCTGCTTCGCTGAGGCTGTTGCTGGACGGTGTGGAGGTCAACATCTCTCGACTTCCTTCAGCACTGTTCTGAATCCCACTGTCCGCACTCCTCACTGAGAGAAACACAACAACAACCTCATTGTCATCAACCACAACCTCATCGTCATCAACAACAACCACAACCTCATTGTCATCAACAACAACCACAACCTCATTGTCATCAACAACAACCACAACCTCATTGTCATCAACAACCACAACCTCATCATCAACAATAACATCAGCAACAACCACAACCTTATCGTCATCAACAACAACCACAACCTCATTGTCATCAACAACATCAACAACAGCCACAACCTCATCATCAATAACATCAAAAACAACATCAACAACAACCACAACTTCATCTTCAACAACCACAACCTCATCGTCATCAATAACAACATCAACAACAACCACAACCTCATCATCATCAACAACAGCCACAACCTCATCGTCAATAACAACATCAAAAACAGCATCAATAACAACCACAACCTCATCGTCATCAGCAACAAAAACAACCACAACCTCATCATCATCAATAACAACAGCAACCACAACCTCATCATCATCAGCAACAACAAAAACCTCATCATCATCAATAACAACATCAACAACAACCACAACCTCATCTTCATCAATAACAACATCAACAACAACCTCAAAAACAGCCACAACCTCATCGTCAATAACAACATCAAAAACAGCATCAACAACAACCACAACCTCATTGTTATCAACAACAACCACAACCTCATTGTCATCATCAACCACAACCTCATCATCAACAATAACATCAGCAACAACCACAACCTTATCGTCATCAACAACAACCACAACCTCATTGTCATCAACAACATCAACAACAGCCACAACCTCATCGTCAATAACATCAAAAACAACATCAACAACAACCACAACCTCATCATCATCAACAACAGCCACAACCTCATCGTCAATAACAACATCAAAAACAGCATCAATAACAACCACAACCTCATCGTCATCAGCAACAAAAACAACCACAACCTCATCATCATCAATAACAACATCAACAGCAACCACAACCTCATCATCATCAGCAACAACAAAAACCTCATCATCATCAATAACAACATCAACAACAACCACAACCTCATCTTCATCAATAACAACATCAACAACAACCTCAAAAACAGCCACAACCTCATCGTCAATAACAAAATCAAAAACAGCATCAACAACCACCACAACCTCATTGTCATCAACAACAACCACAACCTCATTGTCATCAACAACCACAACCTCATCATCAACAATAACATCAGCAACAACCACAACCTTATCGTCATCAACAACAACCACAACCTCATTGTCATCAACAACATCAACAACAGCCACAACCTCATCGTCAATAACATCAAAAACAACATCAACAACAACCACAACCTCATCTTCAACAACCACAACCTCATCGTCATCAATAGCAACATCAACCACAACCTCATCTTCAACAACCACAACCTCATCGTCATCAATAACAACATCAACAACAACCACAACCTCATCATCATCAACAACAGCCACAACCTCATCGTCAATAACAACATCAATAACAGCATCAATAACAACCACAACCTCATCGTCATCAGCAACAAAAACAACCACAACCTCATCATCATCAATAACAACATCAACAGCAACCACAACCTCATCATCATCAGCAACAACAAAAACCTCATCATCATCAATAACAACATCAACAACAACCACAACCTCATCTTCATCAATAACAACATCAACAACAACCTCAAAAACAGCCACAACCTCATCGTCAATAACAACATCAAAAACAGCATCAACAACAACCACAACCTCATCGTCATCAGCAACAACAACAACCTCATCATCAACAAGAACCACAACCTCATCTTCATCAATAACAACATCAACAACAACCACAACCTCACTTTCATCAACAACAACCACAATCTTATCATCATCAATAAAAACATTGTCATCAACAACATTAACAACAACCACAAACTCATTGTCATCAATAATATCAACAACATATTCATTATCATTATCAACATCAAAAACAATATAAACAACAACATTAAAACTAAAATATAAACAACAAGAAAATTTACATTAACACCAACAAAAATATCACCATCATCAACACCTAACATTAAACTGACCCCTTGGTCTTGGTGGTAGGTGTGTAATCAGTGTCATGGCCAAATATGAATTCCAGAACAAAACAACGTCATTCTATGATGGATATGAATGTGACTTTGACAGTCATCACTATGATGGAGGGTGGAGAGCGTACCCTGACCCATGGAGCTTTATTTCAGTACTTACAGCTTCGCAGCTTTGAGGATGTGTCAAAGTAGGAGAAGAGAGAGTCGAGCTCGTCGGGGCAGAAAAGAGAGTCACGCCGCACTTCCTGGCCACTGAGGGGTGCTAATCACAGCCAGGACACAGTGCAGAGCAGTGGGGAATAAAGAAGCCAACAGCATTAATAGCACAAAAGCAGAAAATTAGTGGCCTGTTCCAAAGTCCACACCTACTTGTTTTAGAAAGAGGATGCCCTTTCAGCACCTGTTCCTTTAAATGATAATGAGCCGCTCTCTGTTCACCCCGACCCCGAGCGCACAGCAGTGAGGAGCGAGGAGCAGAAGCTCTGGTTTTTAGCTGTTTTCACTCTGTTCTCTTTCTTCTCCGTTTTTACTCAGTGCTCTTATTTCTCCGCGCTCGTTGTGTTTGTTTCGCTGAGTTTAACCTCGTCTTTGTGCTCTCACATAAACACAGGTCCAGCGCTGTGATTGGACAGACTCAGACAAGGGGGGCAGGGGCATTGTAAAGTTTTTTCAGACTTAGCAAGTGTTTTCAACCTAACCACAGGTGTGAACTTATGGACAAACCAGGGAAAGAAAGAAAGCAAGAAAGATAGAAAAAGAAAATAAAATAAAAGAAGAAAGAAAGAGAGGAAGAAGACAAAGATTGTACAGTGAAGAGTTAGTGCCTCTAAAGCAACCAGAGAATAAGAAGAAAAGCAAACAGAACACGGGCTACAGGAACAAACCCAGTTCCAGACGTGTTTTGACAGAATGTGAAATGCATACAAAAACAGAAACAGAAAATCCAATTTGACATGAATGTGAATGAAAACTGAGCAAACTGATGTCTGCAACACGCTCCAGAATCTGTGACTGTGGCATTTTACTCAAGGAACCTAATAAACAACTTAAACAGATGAGGAACTGAAGCTTGGGGATACAAATGGCGTCCAGGTAAAGCCTAGTCCTTCACGAGTGAGGAAGCAGAATGAGGAACCAGAACACCCCAGTGACTACTCCAGCAGTTTGAGCGTGATGTTCAGCTGCAGGAATCTCACTCTCTCAGAGAGAACAGACCACAGAGTGAAACACCACTGCACAGGTCCAGTGCAGTTACAAACTGAAGATTGTCTGAAGTCTGCGTGGGTTTCCTTCGGGTGACTGTCTGTGAGGAGTGTGGTGTGTTCTCTCTGTGTCTGTGTGGTTTTCCTCCGGGTGACTGTCTGTGAGGAGTGTGGTGTGTTCTCCCTGTGTCTGCGTGGGTTTCCTCCGGGCGACTGTCTGTGAGGAGTGTGGTGTGTTCTCTCTGTGTCTGTGTGGTTTTCCTCCGGGTGACTGTCTGTGAGGAGTGTGGTGTGTTCTCCCTGTGTCTGCGTGGGTTTCCTCCGGGTGACTGTCTGTGAGGAGTGTGGTGTGTTCTCCCTGTGTCTGCGTGGGTTTCCTCCGGGTGACTGTCTGTGAGGAGTGTGGTGTGTTCTCCCTGTGTCTGTGTGGGTTTACTCCGGGTGACTGTCTGTGAGGAATGTGGTGTGTTCTCCCTGTGTCTGTGTGGGTTTCCTCCGGGTGACTGTCTGTGAGGAGTGTGGTGTGTTCTCTCTGTGTCTGTGTGGGTTTCCTCCAGGTGCTCCGGTTTCCTCCCATGCTCCAAAAACACACGTTGGTAGGTGGATTGGCGACTCAAAAGTGTCCGTAGGTGTGAGTGTGTGAGTGAATGTGTGAGTGTGTCGACCTGTGAACACACGGAATCTGGCCAGAGATCCAAAACATCTTCAATAAACTATATTTAATATAAGTCTTTACTTCTGATGACTGATGGACCGCGGAGGTCCTCGGGCTCCTGTCCCTTGTTTTTTGGAACGTGTCGTAGGCGTCAGATTCAGAGTCAGCGAGTGCTAACAGGCCACTGCTTTCTGTTTGTGTTCCTGGACTGTGTGCACTGACTCACCTGAGGTGCTGGAGGTGGTGCGCAGTTTTGGGGTTGGGGGCGGCGGTCGGGGGGGCAGGAACTCCACGCTGCCCTTCAGACGCTTGTCCTGTTTACTCAGTGGCATGACCTTTGACCTGTGCTCCAGGGACTCAGGCCTCCGGACGAACTTCTTCTCCACGTATTTGGCTCGAATGAAGGCCTCGATCTCCTGCCTGAGGAAACAACCGAACACACTCCATCAGGGGACAGAGAGAAGCCCCGCCTCCTTCAGTCTCCCTCTCAGTTAGTGTCGGACGTTCAGGACTGAGTCAGAATCTGAGATGGGGTGGTGAAAGTGAAAGTACAGTGCTGTCTCCTCCGTCAACATCCACATCTGAGGTGTCCTCAGCAAGGCACCGAATGCCCCACGGGTCCAGGGTGCTGAGGATTGCTGCCATCTGCTCCGTGTGTGTGTTCACTGCTATTTATGAGTTAAATGAAGACAGTCCATTACCCCAAAGGAGTTAATACCCTAACTCTCCTTCTTCTAAAACCAAAATCATTATTGTCTTGACTTCTCTGCTGTTTTCTTCATTGTGTGCAGAGGTGTAAATAAAGAAGGACCAGCCCACAGTGAGCTGAGTGTGAAACTATGTGTGTGTGCTAGTAAACACTGATCTGTGCTTCTGTCGTAAATTAGCAACACCATATTTGCAGTGTTGATGTTTCTGCAGTCTCAGGTCTCGTTGGTCGTAGTGGATTCTGTTCAAATCGAGATTGAGCAGTGATTACACTCAGAGTGGGGCTGAGAAAGTCCTGAGTCTCTGCTCGACACAATACACTCCCTGAGAGTTGACTTCGACTCCAAACCTTAACTGGTAGAGACTAGAGAAACTGAGCTCAGTAACTCAGATAAAAAATCAGTCAAGAGATTTGCTGTGTAAATTTGTGTGTGTGTGTGTGTGTGTGTGTGTGTGTGTGTGTGTATCGGCTGGGTAAGGGTTAGTGTCATGAAGGCATCGCAGTCTGACACCACACAAACGAATATATCACTTTAACACTCAACAAATTCATAGAAACCAACGATAACATATAAGCTTCAGATTCTTTTTTATGGAAAACCCAAAAAGTATTTTGAGAGTTTCTAAAATTAATCTTCACCTCTTAGAAATGGAGAAAGACGAAGTGTACAGAACCTCCCCTGCACAAACCGTTTATAATTCAGTTTAAAACTGATAAATTAACATAATTCTATTCTTTATAAACCCGTAGAAACCTTGTATTAAAAGTAATTTGACCTGGGAGATAAGCCTGAGGTGTTATTCATTAGATCCAATTAAACCCTGGTCACTGATCCAAAACAAATCATCTGTTTAGAGAATTTTACTCTACAAGAACCCAGGCGTCCCATGAAGAATTTAACCTTTATTTCAGTACAACTTCCACAACTGAGTTCAAACACATAAAACAAGAAAACACTTTAGAACACTTTACTGATCCCAAAACACTTTAGAACACTTTACTGAACCCAAGACACTTTACAACACTTTACTGATCCCAAAACACTTTAGAATACTACTGATCCCAAAACACTTAAGAACACTTTACTGATCCCAAAACTCTTTACTAATCCCAAAACACTTTACTGATCCCAAAACTCTTTAGAACACTTTACTGATCCCAAAACACTTTAGAACACTTTACTGATCCCAAAACACTTTAGAACACTTTACTGATCCCAAAACACTTTAGAACACTTTACTGAACCCAAGACACTTTACAGATCCCAATACACTTTAGAATACTACTGATCCCAAAACACTTAAGAACACTTTACTGATCCCAAAACTCTTTACTAATCCCAAAAAACTTTACTGATCCCAAAACTCTTTACTGATCCCAAACACTTTAGAACACTTTACTGATCCCAAAACACTTTAGAAAACTTTACTGATCCCAAAACACTTTACTGATCCCAACATACTTTAGAACACTTTACTGATCCCAAAACACCTTAGAACACTTTACTGATCCCAAAACACTTTAGAACACTTTACTGATCCCAGAACACTTTACTGATCCCAAAACACTTAAGAACACTTTACTGATCCCAAAACTCTTTACTAATCCCAAAACACTTTACTGATCCCAAATCTCTTTACTGATCCCAAAACACTTTAACACTTTACTGATCCCAAAACACTTTAGAACACTTTACTGATCCCAAAACACTTTAGAACACTTTACTGATCCCAAAACACTTTAGAACACTTTACTGATCCCAAAGAAAACTGTAGATTGATCCAGAGGGAAATTGTAGTTGAAATAATCTGAAGTCTTTTCTGAAACAGAGATGACTACAGCTAATCTGGCTTTTCCCACTGGAAGGCGACAGGTTCAGACACATTCTATAAAACCTTTCACAAAAAACGTGACCATCTGTGGCAGTGAACACACACACACACACTAGGGCATTCCCTCTGGTCTTGGTGATTAAACATAACCTTCAGGTAACAAGCCCTAACCAAGGTCAACCCAATAGGTTTTTACTGCTCGCACAAACAGAGACCTGGACCCTGGACCCTGAGATTCAAAGTCTGATGCTCTACCCACTGAGCTACCCAGGCTCTAATGTACCTTTACTACTGAAAAAGGGGAAGGAGGACTCAGACTCTGCCGGTGTATCGTGGCTGTGTGAATGTTCCTGCTGTAGCAGTGGGTGGAGGGCGGGGGGTGTTCCGTACCTGGGGTCTCCTGGCTGAGGTTTCTTCCAGCCGAGCTCTGCCCTCCGAGCCTCGTAGATCTGATTAATGACTCCATTCCCCAGTTCACACATCAGCTACAGCACAGAACAAAAACAGAACAGAGTTAATGAGGGCTGGGGATTTTCTTCATTGCGAATGCATTTAACCTTCAAACTCTCCTCTTTCTCTCCAGTGAAACCATGGCTCTCAGTGTCAGCTCTCGCAGAAACCCTCTCTCTCTCTCTCTCTCTCTCTCTCTTTCTGGTCGTGTGACACTCACCTTGAGCAATTCTGGTTCCCACGAGTCGAGAGTGAGGGATCTAACCTTAGAGTTATGTACACCCAAACTCCTGCAAAACACACACACACACACACAAAGTCCATCAGTCTATAGACACAATTCACACCCTGCAGCTCAGTAAGGACTTGGTAATTAGCTGATCATTTAATGAGCTGATGAGATTATTAACTGATTAATTAATAAACTGATTGGTTAATGAGCTGATTAATGAGAACTAAAGAGTGTAAGAGTAAGAGTGTTACAGCCAGTTTAACTCTGGGGTGAGGTAGAGCAGATAGTGGAGGGTGTATGGGCAGGGTACAGTGTGAATGGGTGTAAACAGCATGTGTAGTGTGTGTATGGGTGTAGCAGAGTGTGTAGTGTGTGTGTGTGTGTGTGTAGTGTGTTTATAGAGTGTGTGGTGTGTGTGTGTACCTGTGTATCCCGGAGCACTCGATGCAGAGTGTGATGCCCAGGTTGATGCTGGGGTGTATTAGAGTGTGTAGAACAGTGTGTAGTGTGTAGACTGTGTGGTGTGTGTATAGTAGAGTGTGTAGTGTGTGTAGTAGAGTGTATGTAGTGTGTGTACCTGTGTATCCCGGAGCACTCAATGCAGAGTGTGATGCCCAGGTTGATGCTGGGGTGTATTAGAGTGTGTAGAACAGTGTCTAGTGTGTGTAGACTGTGTGGTGTGTGTATAGTAGAGTGTGTAGAACAGTGTGTAGTGTGTAGACTGTGTGGTGTGTGTATAGTAGAGTGTGTAGTGTGTGTACCTGTGTATCCCGGAGCACTCGATGCAGAGTGTGATGCCCAGGTTGATGCTGGCCCAGCGGGGTTCTGTCTGTCCGCAGTCGCAGCACTGACTGTTCCCACTGACGGATAACACTCTCTGCAGAGCGCTGTCACTCCTCAGAACCCTGCCCTCTCCCAGAGAGTCCAGACTGCCCACCGACACAGACGCCTGGCGATCTAGAACCTAACACACACACACACGACTCCACTTCACTGCCCTACATTGTCAAAAGGAGTTTATTTGAAATGCTGTTGAGGCTCCATTACACTGTGTCTGTTAGAACATGAGACATTTATTTACAGAGTAACTACAGCATTACAGAGTAACAACTCTGTTTACACCTTTTATCTCTGTTTATCTCTGTGAGCTGTGTCAGTGGTCACTACAGTTCACAACTTTGCTCTATTTTGGGTTAAAAATATATAGATTGTTGTACTTTTAAAGGGTTAAATACACAGCACTGTGTGTGTGTGTCTGAGAGGTGTGTTTTACTCGTGGTTCTCTCTGTTCTGTCTCATAACGTGTGTAACTCACAGCAATCGGCTCCTCTCCGTTCTCTCTGTACGCCGTGGCAATGCTGCTCTGTACGGCTTTAGTCCAGGCCTGACGAAGCTTCTCTGAATCAGCCTGCAGCATACAGCTCCTACACACACACACACAGACACACAGACTGAAGCTTTTCCTCTACTGAGGGATGGTTTGGGAAGATGACATTAGCTTTCTTCAAGATTCTTCAATATTGAATTTGTAACATCAGCTCAACACACTCAGAACCACACACACACACACACACACACACTCACTTGGTAGGAGAGACGACTTCAAAGCAGAATCGTCGCTCCACGTCCTCGCACTGTTTAACGGTGCACAGCCGGAGATCCTCAACCACCACAGTTGGGTTATCCTGATACACACACACACACACAGTTTAATTTCTCCTTGTTTTAAAGCAGCAGTACACTGTCACGGTGAAACGGTGAGAGAGTCAGAGCAGACTTACCCTAAACCTCTTCTGGTAGACGAGCTGACTGTTCTGAATGGAGAACCAGCGCCTGAGAAAAACACAGAGGTTCTGACTTTTACAGCAGCACTTAGTTATTATTAAAATCAACAGACTCTGAAAAACGTACACAATTAATACACATCTAACAGTGTGTGTGTGTGTGTAATCTTGTGTGTGTTGTGTGTGTGTTGGTGTAATCTTGTGTGTGTGTGTGTGTGTGTGTATGTGTGTGTGTGTTGGTGTAATCTTGTGTGTGTGTGTATGTGTGTGTGTGTGTGTTGGTGTAATCTTGTGTGTGTTGTGTGTCTGTGTGTGTGTGTTGGTGTAATCTTGTGTGTGTGTGTGTGTTGGTGTAATCTTGTGTGTGTTGTGTGTGTGTTGGTGTAATCTTGTGTGTGTGTGTGTGTGTGTGTGTGTGTGTTGGTGTAATCTTGTGTGTGTTGTGTGTGTGTGTGTGTTGGTGTAATCTTGTGTGTGTTGGTGTAATCTTGTGTGTGTGTGTGTGTGTGTTGGTGTAATCTTGTGTGTGTGTGTGTGTGTTGGTGTAATCTTGTGTGTGTTGGTGTAATCTTGTGTGTGTGTGTTGGTGTAATCTTGTGTGTGTTGTGTGTGTGTTGGTGTAATCTTGTGTGTGTTGTGTGTGTGTGTGTGTTGGTGTAATCTTGTGTGTGTTGGTGTAATCTTGTGTGTGTGTGTGTGTGTGTTGGTGTAATCTTGTGTGTGTGTGTGTGTGTTGGTGTAATCTTGTGTGTGTTGGTGTAATCTTGTGTGTGTGTGTTGGTGTAATCTTGTGTGTGTTGTGTGTGTGTTGGTGTAATCTTGTGTGTGTGTGTGTGTGTGTTGGTGTAATCTTGTGTGTGTGTGTATGTGTGTGTTGTGTGTGTGTGTGTGTGTGTTGGTGTAATCTTGTGTGTGTTGTGTGTGTGTGTGCGTTGTGTGTGTGTTGGTGTAATCTTGTGTGTGTGTGTGTGTGTTGGTGTAATCTTGTGTGTGTGTGTGTTGTGTGTGTGTTGGTGTAATCTTGTGTGTGTTGTGTGTGTGTGTGTGTGTGCGTTGTGTGTGTGCGTTGTGTGTGTGTGTGTTGGTGTAATCTTGTGTGTGTTGTGTGTGTTGGTGTAATCTTGTGTGTGTTGTGTGTGTTGGTGTAATCTTGTGTGTGTGTGTGTGTTGGTGTAATCTTGTGTGTGTTGTGTGTGTGTGTGTGTGTGTGTGTTGGTGTAATCTTGTGTGTGTTGTGTGTGTGTGTGTGTGTGTGTGTTGGTGTAATCTTGTGTGTGTTGTGTGTGTGTGTGTTGGTGTAATCTTGTGTGTGTTGTGTGTGTGTGTTGTGTTGTACCGGTTCCAGGTTTTGAAGGCGTTACTCGCTCGTTTGAACAGATATCCCTCCATCGCGATTCCGTTCTCTGTGTCGATGTTATACTCCAGCTTTGTGTCTTCAGTGGAAAAGTCCTGTGGAAATCGGGCCGTTTTAAATCATCAGCTCTACATGCTCAGAGGAGAACACTGTAAACGGTCATTCATTAATTCATTCATTATCTGTGACCGCGCGGGGCACTGTACACACTCCTAGATAACAACACATCTACATCAATTTAAAACTAATTTCTACATCTTTATAGTCTCTGCATCTCACTGAAGCAAAGACACAGACACAAAAAAGAGAAAGAAAACAGGGAGAGAGAGAGAGAGAGAGAGAGAGAGAGAGAGAGAGAGAGAGTAAAAAGTATGTGGTGTAACTGTTACCTGAAGAGCTGCCTGGAGATCGACCAAAAATCAGAGGAAAAAACAGAGAAGATTTTAATACATAAATAACTGTAAACATTAAGACTTCAATAAAATCTTTGTGTGTGTGTGTGTGTGTGTGTGTGTGTGTGTGTGTGTTGAGCACCTGCTGCTGGATGGCTGAATGTTTTTGCTCCATGTCTCTCTTCTCCTTCGCCGAGTCCACAACCAGCTGATCCAACTAATAAACACCAATACAAACAATTACACAAACAGTAATAAACACACACATATACACAATTACACAAACACACAGATACACACTAACACAAACAACAACAAACACATATCAATTACACAGGGTTCAATTCCCTGCTCAGGTAATGACTCCACACTGCACCAGTAAGAGTCCCTGGGCAAGATTCCTAACACTGTATTAGCCCTAACAACCGCAACCCACCACCCTTCTGTAAATGTAAATGTACTTATCTGTCACAGTTAGCATCACAGTGCTTTACTTTGTTTTCCTTTATTTCCTTTTAATGTGTTCTTTTTGGAACAGAAATCTGGAGGAGGCCAATCCTTTTTTTTCACTCCACACACACCACACAGACATGGTCTGAAAAGGTCTGAAGCAGAGCACGGCGACTCTTTATTAATAATAACACGGATTTTGTTCTGGACATATTGTTCACCTAATGGAATTCATGGAACTCGCTCACTTGCGTTTAGTAGTATGAAGATTGTTCACTAGGGGGCGCCTCAGCACACAAATGTGAAATATATATACAGTTGATGTTTGGGTTCTGAGTTCTATATTTATTTAAAGGGAGAATAGAGCCTCTGTTATTGCTGCTCTGGACTCAGCACTGCAGAAACTGCACTATGTAATCTTTGAAGGAGGGTGGGAGACCACAACCCTTCCCTCCTTTCCTATTGATTTCAGTGCAGTGCTGTAAAATTAATCACACTAAGAGGAGCCCCAGGAGGAAAAAACCCAACGTTATCTAGTGTTCCTTTAACGTGTTGAAATTTGAAATTTGTTATTTATCTTTATTGTTTTTACAAGCTCCATAAATGTGTTCATTGGAGCAGCATTGCCCCCACTTCAGCAGAGGACTGAAGGTGCTACACGCCACTGTGTGCTACCTGTCCCCCGAGCTGCTTCATTAAGGGCTGCAGGTCACTGAAGAGACGGTAGCCTTGCTGGAAGAAGCTCAGGTTGGCGTTCATGAAGGACAGCATCTGGAGAGAAAGGAAAGAGCGATTTTACTGGAGATACTCTTTGGGAAGAGGAGCGTTACAAACATCTCCGTCCACAAAAGAGTTTCACAGCTGTGCTGCACAAAGAGGTTCCCACCGATTTGAGAATTTCGAGACGTTTCTTGGACTGAAGGACGTTGATCTGAAAAGAGGGAAACAGGTTATACATTAATGATCTTTTCTGGACAGAAAATATCACACAGTCATTCCTCAGGTACAAATCTCTCTCAGGGATTAGTCTCAAAACACTCGACAAATGTGAGAATCATATTCCAAAGACTACACACAACATCACACACATTTCACTATTCAGTTTGTGTCTCGAGGTCTGCACACCACCAAAAACAACAGTGCCACCTACTGGGAGCTTATTTGTCTGCTGCCACAGCTGTGGATGGAGGGCTGGGTGTGGATCAAGTGAAATTCATTCATTCATTCATTTATTCATTGTCTGTAACTGCTTACCCAGTTCAGTGTCGCAGTGGGTCCGGTGCCTACCCAGAATCATTGGGCGCAAGGCAGGAATGCACTCCTCACAGACAGTCACCCGGAGGAAACCCACACAGACACAGAGAGAACACACCACACTCCTCACAGACAGTCACCCGGAGGAAACCCACGCAGACACAGGGAGAACTCACCACACTTCTCACACACAGTCATCCGGAGGAAACCCACGCAGACAAAGGGAGAACACACCACACTCCTCACAGACAGTCACCCGGAGGAATCCCACACAGACACAGGGAGAACACACCACACTCCTCACAGACAGTCACCCAGGGCGGGACTTGAACCCACAACCTCAGGACCCTGGAGCTGTGACAGAGACACTACCTGCTGCTCCACTGTGACGCCCATTGAGTGAAATGAGAAAGAAAAATCTCAAAATCCAAAAACCCGTGACCTGATCCACAAACGCAGACTCAACACTTTATATCTAAGACTGTGCTGTATTTAAAATATGCAAATGCATTCATTTCTGTGAAAACCAAAAAGATATTTATGAATATAAAGGAACATCATGTAATATTTTTACTTTAAAATTACAGCTTAAATATCACTGTGATGCTTCACTGAGCTGTAACAGGGAGAACAGAGGCTCTGTTGTTGATACTCTGGGCTCAGCACTGCAGAAACTGCACTACAAACTACCCCCTCACATACCTGTGATTTGTGTCTAATTAATAGAATATGTGTCCACAGTGTTTTGAGCCTAATCTCTCTCCGTACATCAGGGGTAGGTCTGACCTGCAGGACGTAGTCGAGGGCGATGTGGCGGAAGCACTTGCGAGTGGTGGTCAGGATGTTCGTGGCCTCGTCCACCTCATGAGGCTTGTTTCGAGGAACCTGAGCGTTCTTCACCAGCGCCACCTCCTTCTCCTCGCTCACTTTATCAAACTGCTTCTTGGCATCTTTAAACCTTTTCAGGTCCCTGAAACACAAACATCCCCCCTATCCACTGAGAACGAGAAACCACGAGGGCCTTCAGTCACTCTCACGCTGTCTATGGCTGTGATGGAGCCTGTGAGATCTCAGTAATCAATCTGAGGTGCTTCAGAAACACAGTAAACAAGATACTCACTCCTTCACGAAGGTCTGGAGCTGAGATCTGATGGAGTGCTGAGCTTGGTCAAACAGAATCTGTAAGAACAGGAAGAAGAGTCAAAATGCTTCTGAACACAGCAGAATTACAGCAGACCTGAACTGGCACTGAACACAAGTGTCCAGACAGACTTTCAAATTAGTGACTTCAGTGACAGATACACAGAGCCTCCCCAGAGTCACTGAGCGCAAGGTAGGAACACACCCTGGAGGGGGCGCCAGTCCTTCACAGGGCGACACACACTCACACATTCACTCACACACACACACACACCTACGGACACTTTTGAGTCTCCAATCCACCTACCAACGTGTGTTTTTGAAGCGTGGGAAGAAACCAGAGCACCCGGGGGAAACCCACACAGACACAGGGAGAACACACCACACTCCTCACAGACAGTCACCCGGAGGAAACCCACACAGACACAGAGAGAACACACCACACTCCTCACAGACAGTCACCCGGAGGAAACCCACACAGACACAGAGAGAACACACCACACTCCTCACAGACAGTCACCCGGAGGAAACCCACACAGACACAGAGAGAACACACCACACTCTTCACAGACAGTCACCCGGAGGAAACCCACACAGACACAGGGAGAACACACCACACTCCTCACAGACAGTCACCCGGAGCAAACCCACACAGACACAGAGAGAACACACCACACTCCTCACAGACAGTCACCCGGGGGAAACCCACACAGACACAGAGAGAACACACCACACTCCTCACAGACAGTCACCCGGAGGAAACCCACACAGACACAGAGAGAACACACCACACTCCTCACAGACAGTCACCCGGAAGAAACCCACACAGACACAGAGAGAACACACCACACTCCTCACAGACAGTCACCCGGGGGAAACCCACACAGACACAGAGAGAACACACCACACTCCTCACAGACAGTCACCCGGAGGAAACCCACACAGACACAGAGAGAACACACCACACTCCTCACAGACAGTCACCCGGAGGAAACCCACACAGACACAGAGAGAACACACCACACTCCTCACAGACAGTCACCCGGAGGAAACCCACACAGACACAGAGAGAACACACCACACTCCTCACAGACAGTCACCCGGAAGAAACCCACACAGACACAGAGAGAACACACCACACTCCTCACAGACAGTCACCCGGGGGAAACCCACACAGACACAGAGAGAACACACCACACTCCTCACAGACAGTCACCCGGAAGAAACCCACACAGACACAGAGAGAACACACCACACTCCTCACAGACAGTCACCCGGGGGAAACCCACACAGACACAGGGAGAACACACCACACTCCTCACAGACAGTCACCCGGAAGAAACCCACACAGACACAGAGAGAACACACCACACTCCTCACAGACAGTCACCCGGAGGAAACCCACACAGACACAGAGAGAACACACCACACTCCTCACAGACAGTCACCCGGGGGAAACCCACACAGACACAGAGAGAACACACCACACTCCTCACAGACAGTCACCCGGAAGAAACCCACACAGACACAGAGAGAACACACCACACTCCTTACAGACAGTCACCCGGGGGAAACCCACACAGACACAGGGAGAACACACCACACTCCTCACAGACAGTCACCCGGAAGAAACCCACACAGACACAGAGAGAACACACCACACTCCTCACAGACAGTCACCCGGAGGAAACCCACACAGACACAGAGAGAACACACCACACTCCTCACAGACAGTCACCCGGGGGAAACCCACACAGACACAGAGAGAACACACCACACTCCTCACAGACAGTCACCCGGGGGAAACCCACACAGACACAGGGAGAACACACCACACTCCTCACAGACAGTCACCCGGAAGAAACCCACACAGACACAGAGAGAACACACCACACTCCTCACAGGCAGTCACCCGGAGGAAACCCACACAGACACAGAGAGAACACACCACACTCCTCACAGGCAGTCACCCGGAGGAAACCCACACAGACACAGGGAGAACACACCACACTCCTCACAGACAGTCACCCGGAAGAAACCCACACAGACACAGAGAGAACACACCACACTCCTCACAGACAGTCACCCGGAGCAAACCCACACAGACACAGAGAGAACACACCACACTCCTCACAGACAGTCACCCGGAGCAAACCCACACAGACACAGAGAGAACACACTACACTCCTCACAGACAGTCACCAGGAGCAGGACTCCCATAAGATTATGATAGAGTCTAATGTAGCCCCATGTTGAGAGACTACAGTAAAGACCAGTTACAACTGAGCCTCTTTTACACAGTCACTAAATTACACAGGTATTTACCAGTACAGTGGGTACAGTGATTTTTCATTTTTTGTTTCATTGCAGCCATTTGCTAAAATCAAAAAAGTTCATTTTATTTCTCATTAATGTGCACTCACTACCACATCTCTACCACTACCACTCACTACAGAAAAAAACAAATGTAACAATTTTTGTAAATTTATTAAAAAAGAAAAACTGAAATTTCACATGATCAATAAGTATTCAGACCCTTTGCTGTGACACTCATATATAACCCACATGCTGTCTATTTCTTCTGATCCTCCTTGAGATGGTTCTACTCCTTTATTGGAGTCCAGCTGTGTTTAATTAAACTGATTGGACTTGAGTAGGAAAGGCACACACCTGTTTATATAAGACCTCACTGCTCACAGCGCATGTCAGAGCAAACGAGAATCATTGGGTCAAAGGACCTGCCCAAGGCACTCAGAGACAGAATTGTGGCAAGGCACAGATCTGGCCATGGTTACAAAAAAAAATTCTGCAGCACTCAAGGTTCTTAAGGGCACAGTGACCTCCATAATCCTTAAATGGAGGAAGTTTGGGCGACCAGAACTCTTCCTAGACCTGGACGTCCAGCCAGAGATGCAATAGGGAGATGGGAGAAAGTTCCACAAAGTCAACTATCACTGCAGCCCTCCACCAGTCTGGGCTTTATGGCAGAGTGGCAAGACATATGAAAGCCCACACAGAGTTTGGCAAAAAAAAAAAAAAAGAAATAAGATTCTCTGGTGAGATGAAGATTGAATTTCTTGGTGTTAATTCTAAGCCTTATGTGTGAAGAGAACCAGGCACTGCTCATCACCTGCACAATACAATCCCAACAGTGAAACATGGTGGTGGAGGCATCATGCTATGGGGGTGTTTTTCAGCTGCAGGGACAGGATGACTGGTTGCAACTGAAGGAACGATGAATGCGGCTAAGTACAGAGATATCCTGGACGAAAACCTCTTCCAGAGCCCTCTCAGACTGGGCCGAATATTCACCGTCCAACAAGACAATGACCCCTAAGCATACAGCTAAAATAACAAAGGCGTGGCTTCGGAACAACTCTGTGGCCGTTCTTGACTGGCCCAGCCCGAGCCCTGATCTAAACCCATTTGAGCATCTCTGGAGAGACCTGAAAATGGCTGTCCACCAACGTTCACCATCCAACCTGACGGAACTGGAGAGGATCTGCAAGGAAGAATGGCAGAGGATCCCCAAATCCAGGTGTGAAAAACTTGTTGCCTCATTCCCAAGACTCATGGCTGTACTCGCTCAAAAGGGTGCTTCTACTCAACACTGAGCAAAGGGTCTGAACACTTATGATCATGTGACATTCCAGATTTTCTTTTTTAATACATTTGCAAAAATTCCTACATTTCTGTTTTTCTGTAAATATGGGGTAGTGAGTGCACATTAATGAGAAATAAAATGAACTTTTTTGATTTTAGCAAATGGCTGCAATGAAACAAAGAGTGAAATGTAAAGGGGTCTGAATACTTTCCGTACCCACTGTAAATAAACACCAGGCCCCAGGACTGAACCTGGGAAATGAACCGTATTTAAATGAATATATTTTCAGTGTAAATCCAGTCCCTGTAAATCTGCCCCGATCATTCATTCAGACAAGACTCCCTCCGAGTAAAAACCCTGGCAAATAAACCCAATTCAACAGCAGTAAACTCAGTAAAGAACAGGGCCCAGGAACCCAAAGTCTATTTTTCTACAGGTTTGAGAAATGAAGGAGCTGTGTGTTCCCCTCGTGCTCAGGAGGAGGATCTTGTCGTACGTGACTTTGTCAGAAGAGAAAGTAGAGAGTAACACAGACGCTGATAATAACCTGGTAATGCCCAGGGCTTTAAGGGTGAAGGGGGCTCAGTGCCCTCCTCTCAGTGAGGTACAGAGCTCTTACTGTGTGGTAGTTGTTCATCTCCTGAAGAGTCTCAGCGAACGCCGCTAAACTGGACTGAGGAGAAAAGAGGAGAAACAGTGAGAATCAACACAGAGCTAAAATTAGACTCTGTCACGACTGAAGAGTTCACCACCGGCTACACACTAACTACCAGACTACCAGAGGGAGAGAGGAGAGAGAGAGAGAGAGAGAGAGAGAGAGAGAGAAAGAAAGAGAGACAGAGGGAGAGAGATGGAGAGGGAGAGAGAGAAAGAGAGAGAGATGGAGAGGAAGAGAGAGAGACGGAGAGAGTGAGAGATGGAGAGGGAGAGAGAGAAAGAGAGACGGAGAGAGAGATAGAGATGGAGAGGGAGAGAGAGAGAGAGAGAGAAAGAGAGAGAGACAGAGCGAGAGAGAGATGGAGAGGGAGAGAGAGAAAGAGAGAGAGGGGGGAGAGAGAGAGATGGAGAGGGAGAGAGAGAGACGGAGAGAGAAAGAGAGAGAGACAGAGCGAGAGAGAGATGGAGAGGGAGAGAGAGAAAGAGAGAGAGAGATGGAGAGGGAGAGAGAGAAAGAGAGAGAGGGGGGGAGAGAGAGAGATGGAGAGGGAGAGAGAGAGACGGAGAGAGAGAGAGAGAGAGAGTGGTAGAGATAAACATGTCCTTCTCACCCCGATGACGTCGTCTCTGGTGGACTGGAGGGCGAGTTCTCGGACTCCGTTGACGAAGTGTCTGTTCGCTTGGCTGTACACTCGGCCGGCGTCAATCATCCCGATACACAGCTTAACCAACTACAACACACACAGCTCACAATGTCTCACCACCACCAACACAGCGCTGCAGACTGAGCTCCTTCACCGAGTCTGTTCTAGTGCTGTTCACTTACAGAACACTTCTATTTTATATTATTTTTAATTTATTTGAACTCCACTGCCTTTGCACTTTCCTCGGACTGTTTTTCTGAACGTACAGCAGCTGTGTGTGACCTGGAAAGCGCTGTCCTGTCAGTCTGTTGTCCCCGCCATGTGCTTTATTTGCACATGGCTCTGTTTTGTTTATGTTCTAGTCTCCGCCTTTGTCCCGCCTCCTCGTCTGTCATCTGTTAACCCGTCCTTCTCGTTATCTGTTTCAGGTGCGTCTCGTCAGTGTCTTGTATTTAAGTCCCCTTCCTACACTTCCTGTTTGTTGGTCATTGTTCTATTGTTCCGTGTATCCAGTCAAGTCTGTCGTGTTCGTTAGTCTCTCCGTTGTTAGTTTTCACGTTGTCGCTGTTTTTCCTTTGTCGTTTCGTTCTTTCGTCTGTCTGTCCCGTTAATCCTGTTCTACTCCCCGTGTCCCGTTTATCCTGCCTGGATCCCCGTTTCTTGTCTTTTGTTTACAGTGTCTTTGTTTTGTTATTCTTTGTCATTAAAAGTATCTGTGCTTTAGCGAATGCGTCCGCCCTCAGTCAGTCCGTCCCTCGTTCCTGACAAGCGCTATTTAAATAAAATCTATTGTTGTTATTGTTTACATCTGTATTTCAATAAAACGTTTATTTTCTAATGCATCAATAAATATAATTGTCACAGTGGGTTATTATCACTGTGTAAGAGATGCAGGAGGTTTCCTTTATTGTTGGATGCCCTATGTTTCCTATCACTGTGTAAAAGGGGCAGGACAGTTTCATGCTGTAAGTTACTCTGTGTGAGTAGTGTGTCCTCACCTTGTCCAGTTTGGACTCCAGTCCTCCGACGTCGTCCTCCACATCCTCAACAGTGGCCCTGTGAACAACAGAGAACAGCATTCAGCTGCAGGTCTGGGCTTAAACAGGACGTTAATCCACACACTGTTCCTCTTCGCTGCAAATTTACCCCACATTCGGAGCCTAATATCTGTTCTGCACTCGTGGACCACACCACAAACAGAGCCTGAGACCGGGGAGGCAATCTCTGAGCCACGGCACGGGAGAGAGTACAGGAGCTGGACCCCTCTCTCAGCAGGACACTATTTCATTAGCTTTGTCTAGTATCTAAAGGGTTAATATGAATCAAAGCAACAAAACAATTAGGTTCCAGGGGATTGAAGACCCCCAGAAAGCCTTGATCTCTAAATCATGGAAGAAATCCTTATGGAAGTCCTCACTCTCTCTCCATCTCTCACCAACATGGGCCTCTGTTACCTGCCACAAGAGTGGGGAACCGACGGTGCTTTTCCACTGCATTGTACCTACTCTACTGGACCGCACAGGACTCCAATGGTCTCTAATGGACTCTATTAGTCTTTAATGGTCTCTACTGGTCTTTAATGGTCTCTACTGGAATCTAATGGTTTCTAATGAACTCTACTGGTCTCTAATGGACTGTCCTGGACTCTACTGGACCCTCCTGGTTTCTAATGAACTCTAGTGGATTCTTTGGGGAGAAACCAAAAATTAAAAAGCAGTTGTAGCTGTCGTCACTGGAGACTAACACTCACATGTGGACATTTTAAGGACATTCAGAGACCGTCCGGACGTACTGTGCTGTTTCTTGACTTGACTTAGTGAGCGGTACGTAATGGATCATGTACCACTGCTCTACAGAGTGAAACCCATGCCCTCACGGCACCAAGGGCAGACATCTGAAATATAGAGCAGCCCAGTGGGACCTGTCCCAATCCTCACAATGCACCGTCCATCCCTGGCTCTGTCCCAAAGCGTGCACCCACACACACACACACACACAGGGCTTTATGGTTATGGGATGTCAGAACAGAAGGTGTGTGTGTGTGTGTGTGTATATGCTCTTAGTGAATGTAGGCCAAAACTGTCCCTCTTCGGACGGTGATGTAAGAGGATGCAGACGTCACACTGCAGACTTCATTAAACACTTACGCACACACACACACATTACACTATATTACCCCCTACTACCCTAGCTTCAGTTTAAAGGGGTTATATTATAATAACTCCCTTATTCAGTGCATGTTCAAATTAATGTGTGAATCTGGAGGCCACCAACCCACACACTGTGAAACAAGACCCCAGTCAGTTCTCTGTGCACTGCCTGAAACACAGGTAAAACGAGTTGTTCTGTTACTGCTCCAGTTCTGACGTCAAGACTTTAGAATGGCCCGCCCCCTCGTCTGAGTCTGTCCAATCACAGCACTGGACCCGTGTTTATGTGAGAGCACAAAGACGAGGTTAAACTCAGCAAAACAGACACAACGAGCGCGGAGAAATAAGAGCACTGAGTAAAAACGGAGAAGAAAGAGAACAGAGTGAAAACGGCTAAAAACCAGAGCTTCTGCTCCTCGCTCCTCACTGCTGTGCGCTCGGGGTCGGGGTGAACAGCGAGCGGCTCATTATCATTTAAAGGAACAGGCGCTGAAAGCGGGCGTTCTGAACAGGGGCTGTTTACACAGGGGGAGAACACTGCTGTGGGGCTCGTGGGGTTTAGACCAAAGCAGGTCACAGACGTTTCTTTAAGAAACAGAACTGTGTTCCTCTGGGGAGAAATGTGTGTGTGTGTGTGGGGGGGGGGGGGGTTGGGGGTACGGACGGCTGTTTTAAAAGAAGAGTTTAAAGAGAGATAAAAGGCTACTGAATCTCTTTGTCCAAACTGTTCTCAAAAGCACAGGGTGGATGTATCTCCTCAGAGAACACAGTTCCACAGCCCAGTGCCCGGGGGGGGGGGGGTTTACACCCCTCCAAGCCACGCTTTGCTGCAGTGTCCCCTTTTCATTTGGACTGGGGAAGGGGACGGGGGAGTGTTTGAATTTGGAGATTAACTGTACATCTGCAGTGCACACGTGTATGGTGGGTGTTTCCAATATAATGGCCAAGCCGTGTAGGTACAAGGCAGGTGGCCACAATAACGTGAACACCACACATTAACAGCCTAGAGAGGGTGTTTCCGATATAATGGCCAGCCAATGTGGCTACAAGGTGGGTGGCCAAAATAACGTAAACGCCACCTATAATCGATGTAAAGCCACAAATAACCACAGTTCCACCTTAATTAGGCCCCCCTTCAGCCCTGGTCCGTCCCCAGCGGCGCTGTTCATTGACGAAAAAAAGCTGCATTCACTGAAAACTCATATTAACGCCAAAGAAAAGGGGAACTGGAACAAAAGAACCGGAGAGGAGCGACCCAAACACGACCCCCTGAGCTCAGGCCGAGGGTCCCGGGCTCGGACCGCGGGTGTGAACACAAAGCCAGGCCCCGGCGGATGCTCTGGAGCCGGTGAATTACACCCCGAGGTTTAAGCCCCGGTTCCAGAGCATCAGCAGCGCAGCCTCCAGCGCCGTATCTCCATCCTCCCCCGCCCCAGACACCACCACCCCGCTGTAAAACACCCCGGGCGGGCTCTTACCGAAAGCGGGGCGAGTCTTTCAGACACTCCTCGAAATCCACCGTCACCTTCATCTCTGAAAACACCGGCACCGGGACGCGAGAACGGAACCGGGACGCGGCTTTGAGCTCATCACTGACCCGCGACGCCGCGGTGCAAAGCCGTGAAACGACGGCAACTGGTGGAGAAGCGCAGTACTGCAGGTTCAACCAATGGCTCCGTCCCAAATCTCAGTTAAAGCAACACTAGCTCATATTTGTGATATGAGAGCTGTAACTGAGAGAACATCCTTTATCACTGCATGCTCCGGGCTCAGCACTGCAGAAACGGCACTATGTAACTTGTGGAGAGTAAGAGCCATCCCCTTCCCCTTGATATTAGGAGTGCTGTAAAAGTTCATTGCAACCTGCACCTGTGTCGGGGGAGCTCCCAGCATGCACCACGGCCATGTGTGTGTTTACATTCACACAACCCAGACTGTGTAAATACAACACACCAATCAACATCATGTGACACTTAACACAGATAAACCCACAGCTTACACACTACAGTCTGCTGTGGAGCTTCATTAACACAGTTTTTCCAACACAAGCCTTGGCTCCATCACAAAGTCACAGCAAATAAACACAGGACGATGAGTTCAGGGGCTGCTGGGTTTTAATTGAGTTCCTCACAGACACACAGCAGGTGTTTATTACAGAGAACATGGAAAATAAAAACAATCCCATCACAGTGGAGTCATTTACTGAGTTCTGCTTTGTAACGAACACAGACCACATTTTTAAAAACCACTGAAACTCGGGTTTATTTCTCCATTTCATTTCTCTTTCTTCAGACAGTTCACATTTAACCTCCACCACTTTAATTACAGCAACACAATCCTGATATTTATCATTTCACTTTCAATAAAAAGAAAAAGAAACATGTTTAGGCTCTGCTTCATTTTAGTTTTCCTCATGAAATTGTGTTTGATGTGGATTTACCTTTTCTTCTTTTTTTTTAAATTCTGTGCAGGTACCATTTTGAAAATGTGGAGGAACCAAACTCACGACTCAAACTGTCCACGTCTCAAACCCAACTGTGATCCGAAGGAAGTTACTCCCACTTTCTGAACCCCCTGTAATCCTCCAGTGGAGACGAAAGCACAGAGACGGGCCGTGTTTCAGGAATCAGAGCAGTGCCCAGTGGAGGTGAATGGAACCAGACGTCCTCCTCTAAACGCCCCTCACAGGAAGTGAGGAAAGTATACGATGGTAAAGATACGCTGACGGTGGACGCGTGTTGGACGCATCAAGACGCCTGGTTCCATTCACTTCCACTGGAAAGAAGAAAGTGACCAAGTTTCTCTACAATCAGCCACTGCACACCACCACCCTCTCCATCTCAGTGCTCACAGCGAGGACCACAGGAGGCCTTAGGAAAATGGGCGGAGCTCCCCTTTAGAGGTTTATTGTAGATTATGCGACGTAGATGTTACGCTAGAACATCTGTTTAAATAAAGCAGCAACATCTAGAGTTCTTATTGATTCATGTCTCACGCCTCTCTCTTTAGACTCATGTTTTTTTGCGTTCAGAGAAACAGCGTCCGAACGTCTAACAGTGGTTCTATAAACACAAGACTTCATAATGAAGACCCACTCACTGTAAAAGCCCCTAAAGCCTGGACTGACACCGTCTGATGCAATCTCTTAAAAAAAAAAAAGTGGCAAATAAACAAGACTTCACACTGAAAAATATAAAAATTAATAATTATTAAAAAAAAGAAATAAAAGGCGATGGACTGGACGCGTGAGAGGTGTTAATAAAAATGAGAAATGTCCGATATGGGTTTCCAAAGAATGGGCTCATTAATTAATTACGCGTCATTCTCTAAAATTAAACAAACGTCAAATTACATTAATAACATTTCCATAAAATAATACTTAATCCACTCAAAAATAAAAAAAGGCATGTGTAAAAGAACAAGGCTGGAAACCTGTGTAAAACAGGACCCCACCCCCCACTCCTCCAGTGCAGCTCGACCAATCAGAATCAAAGTCAAAATCAAAACAAGACTAACGTTAAAGCTCAGAGATGACCCTGACGTTCTGAGTAAAACAGCGCCTCCCACTGGGAGAAAAGAATCATCACATTCACAACTTCTGAAGTTGACAGAAAAAAAAGCCACGTTCAGAGGTTAGCTTCATGCTAATGCTAATGCTGTTAACATCATTCCGAGCTCCGCCCACAAAGGTCCTGCAGCTGGTGTCAGGGTGCGTCTGAACCTGGAAACTCAGTGGGGGTTCAGCTCCTTGGATTGAAAATGTCACGTCCTACAGGTTTCTTTTCCTAAATGAAAATAAGCGACGTGTCCACTACAGAGAACAGGAAAACGTACCGCACACTCACTGCGTGGGAGGTGTGGGGGGTTCAAACTGACACATCCGTGCCACTAGGGGTCAGTATAATGTGATGAAGAAATGGAGAAAAATGTTTAACTGGAGCAGATGACATGTTACAGTATGTAAATTAGCATACCAGTGCCCCGCCCCCTCTAGATTACCCCTTGCCACGGCACCTCCCAGTTTTTTTAAACACTTCATTCGGGAGGCTGACGCTAGGGGGCGCAGTTACACCTCAAAGCGGATTAAAGCGAACATTTAACTGATTTAAGGTCAGTGGAGAATTACTGTAATATGTTAATGGTGTTCTCTGTAGAGGAGAAAGAATCAGGAACACATTAAACGAGGCCTTTGTGTAAATAAAGAATAAACTATAGGTCGTTCCTGGATGAGTCTCAAACGAACTCAGGTTTAGGATCAATCTGCCTCTCAAAACACAGCAGTGTGTTCTCAGTGGAGGTGGTGTTCACTTATTTTCACTCAGAAGATCGCCGCGTGCACGTGAGCGTATTAACAGTGAATCTGATCCCAGTCCAACACCGCATCTCGAACGCCATTTTCACCAGTGCCTCGTGAAGCTTTGTGAAAGACTGCCTTTGTGAGCGGAGCTCGAATACTTCTAAATTAAAATGAGTTCAATAAAGTTACTTCACAAACACACACACACACTTTCATAGCGACTAAATGAGAGAGTCCTTACTAAAGCAGAGCAGAGGCTTCCCTTCAATAAAGTGACACTTTAAAGCACAGACTTTGGCCTCGACCCGAGACTCAGGAAGAACAGCTGCCGCACTTCAGACCGAGGCTCACACCTTGAGAAAACAAGCTGCAGAAAAGCAGCCGAAGTGTAGGAGCCTCTGCTTCGTTATTGCACTGTTATATTGCTGCTGTTGCACTACATTTTGAAAAGGTCTGATACCGGGGTCTGAACAGCACCAAACTTGAGAAGATCCATCGCCTGTACGTGCTGGAGATACCAGGCAGTGACGATGTGTTATTACTGTCAGTGGAAACCTACTGTAAACCTACAGAGCTGCAGTGTATACCTTTAATCTCAGAGCTAGCACTGTCTAATACAGCACTGTAGGGGGCTTCACACCCACGCAGGGATCTCCGGGTCTGAGCTGGATTTCTCTTCGACAGCACCAATGAAAGTTAAAGGTGCATTAGTCAATTTCATTACATCCTCAGATGCAGCTTTACTTTAACAAAGATTTGAGACGATCACCTCTAGTGGCCAAGTAGGTGAACTACAGAAAGAGTTTTCAGAAGCGCTCGATGCACTTGTGTTGATGCGGTCCCTAAAATAACTTTAAAATCATGCCAATTTGTTAGAAAACCTTTAAATGATTTCCTTTCAGTGTGATGTCACCGAGCGTATGTGTTAGCTCTAGCACGTGTCATAATTGATGTTTAACTCATTTTATGATCATAAATCAGAGCACCTCACCTAATACAGAAATCCAGCTCAGACCACAACAGCTAACTCCATGTGGGCTAAACTCTCGCTACAAAATGATCACATGACTTCAAGCAGCTCTTCTATTGGATGATTCTCTGTTTGGAAAACTGTAACTACCTAAAAAAAATTAAAATTAAAAGCCCCACCAGAATCCCTCACACTGCAGCACAAAGCAGTTAGCAGCTAGCAGTTAGCACTAGTTAGCGCTAGCCTGCGCACAACAGCAGCGAAATGAAAACAGCAGGTTCGTCCGCCCTCGAGCACTCGTACAATTACGAATAAAAATATCTAAAACACTTAATTTAAAATGAAAGAGTCCATTGCTTAATCGGAGTGGTGCAGCTAACGCTAAAGCTAATCATTCTGAGCTACAGGTTTCTCCACAGTGTTGTGTGTGTTTCTGTACAAGTGTGTGTGTAGTGTTTGAGTGTATGTGGCGTGTGTGAGTGTTTATGTAGTGTGTGTGTGTGTGTGTGTGTGTGTGTGTGTGTGGAGAGAAAGACAGCTCTTATTCAGGTCTCTTGAGCACTGCACTGTATTTGAGAGGGACTCCATCACTCTTCAGCTGAACGTTCAGGAGAGAAAACAGGGAGATCTCCTGAAAAATAAATACAAATAAATAAATCTGTCAGTAAGCTGTAGCACACAAATGGGGTGGGGGGTGGGGGGGTTAGGGCTGTAATATAAATGTTTATTTTTTAATGAGAATTTCAGTCACACTGACCCCAAACCAGTTGAGAGAATAAGGTCAATATCAGAGCCTTCAGTGCAGGGAAACTGTAAAACTTTCATTTATTTACATCATACACTGCTCAAAAAATAAAGGGAACAGTTAAACAACACACTGTAACTAAGTCAATCACACTTCTGTGAAATCAGCCAGTCCAGTTAGGGGCAGCACTGATCGTGTATCAGTTTCACTGCGGTTGTGTAAATGGAACAGACAACAGATAGAAATGAGAGGCACTTAGGAAAACAACCCCCATCAAGGAGTGGTTCTGCAGGTGGTGACCACACACCATTTCTCTGTTCTCATTTTTCTGGCTGATGTTTTGGTCACTTTTGCATTCTCTGAGTGCTCTCACCCCTAGAGGGAGCATGAGGTGGTGTCTACAACCCACAGAAGTGGCTCAGATTGTGCTGACAGACACAGCAAACGCACAGCACACATGGATGAGCTGCACTGTGTCCAGAACATGGAGGAGACCAGGAGACAGGCCAGTACACCAGGAGACGTGGAGGGGGGGGTCATAGGAGGGCAACAACCCAGCAGCAGGACCGCTACCTCCTTTGTGTAAGGAGAAACTGCACCGCAGTCCTGCAAAATAACCTCCAATATCCATGTTTCCGCGCAGGCCGTCAGAAACAGACTCCATGAGGGTGGTGCGACGTCCACTAGAGGGGCTTGAGCTCACAGCCCAATATGGTGTTCTCTGGCAAATGCCTATTGCCCTGCACAAAGACTGGCAGATCAGTCCCTGGCGCCCTGTGCTCTTCACGGATGAGAGCAGGTTCACACTGAGCACATATGACAGAATCTGGAGACGCTGTGGAGAACGTTCTGCTGCCTGCAACATCCTCCAGCACTGAGCGGTTTGGCAGTGGGTCAGTAACGGTGTGGGGAGGCATTTCTTTGGAGGGACGCACAGTTCTCCATCTGCTAGCCAGAGGTACCCTAATGTCCGCTGCCTCATCAGGAGCATGCCCAGGCGTTGTCGGGAGGTCATGCGGCACGTGGAGGCCACACACGACTGAGCCTCACTTGTCCACTGGAATGTTCCATTCATTGAGATCTAGGATGTGCTATTTTTTTGAGCAGAGTTTATTAATTCCCTTGTTTTACAGAGTCTTGTGACATAGTGGTTTCATTAGGAGGTGAGTGTTGAGCTCAGGTACAACACGGATTAAATCTGTGAATGCTGTGAACGTTCAGCTCGTGTTTCTCCTTGTGCCCCGTTAAATTCATACGTTTATCTTTATTTGTTAAAGATGAATATAAAGCAGTGTCTGAGCTGTGAGTTCTCATTTAAAGCTTGTGTCTGAATCTTTTACACAGCGTATTTACAGACTGTAATTCAGATATCAACAAACCAGTGTCTTTGTGACCAACTCGATGTTTAACAAATAAGCGTCAATCGATTTTCAAACTTTAATCAACTACAGAGACTTACACTTGAACGACACGTGATGTTAAAACAGACAACTGAGCTGTGACCGGGAGCAGTTTATGATCTGAATTGTAGCTGAGTTTAAAGGAGAGAGTCTGGTTGAAGCAGTAGAAGCTCCATGGTGCACGCTCACAAGCTCTTTAAAGGCATTAAAGCTGCCTCTGAAACGGCTCAAGGTCGCTGCCCACTGACGGTGTGGAGCTTGAGAGCGCACTTCCGGGGCTTGGGATGAATTTGTGGAGCTTCTACTGCAACCAGACCCGACGACCTGTTCTTCACTGTCAATGTGTGAGAGAGTGTGTGTGTGTGTGTAGACAGATACTTGATTGATCCCAAAGGAAATTTAGTGTGTGTCTCTGTGTGTGTGTGTGTGTGTGTGTCTAGTAAAAGCCATGTGTGGGTCCATCTGTGGTGAAATGATGTGCACCTGTTTGACGGGGTCCTGGTCCGGGTCACTCGGTGTCCAGATGAGGGTCATCTCGGGTCGTTTACCCACCTTGCGGGACTGGAAAGTCTGGAGACCCTCTATAGCCTGTAACACACACACATTATACAATACAAGCCAGTCTCATATTAAAGTGTTCAGAGCAGATCGGTGTCTAATTATTAACTGACGTGTGGTTTGACTTCACATTAAACACAGTAAGGATCTGAGCTCAGTGCGGACTCTCAGCGAGGGCGGTTCTGAGTGAAGAACAACGTCACGCTCAACACCAACAGTGACCTGTTATCATTTTCCTTTCGAGTGAAAGCACCACACATCACCTCGGTGCAGGCTGAAGGTTAATCCGTTGTTTAAATGATTTAATTGTTTTGTAACGTCAGCGTGTGTGTGGTGTATATTTATATTTACTTACGTTACAATAGATTCTCTTCTGGACTCCGTAGCGAAGCACCAACACATCGAAAGATTTATCCAACATCCCCATCACCATCGCCTCGGAGTCTAGAGGACCACACTCCTACACACACACACACACACACCAGAACCTGTTAGCAATGTAAAACATCAGAGTTCCAGATTCAGTTTATCCTCTAAAACACACTGAAGTAAAATATTAGGTGCAATCAAGTGTGTGTGTGAGAGAGAGAGAGAGAGAGAGAGTGTGTGTGTGTGTGTGAGTGAGAGAGAGAGAGAGAGTGAGTGTGAGAAAGTGTGTGTGCGAGAGTGAGTGAGTGAGTGTGTGTGTGTACCCTGACAAAGATGCTGAAGAAAAGCTCTGCACTCATTTCCTGAACTCTCTTGGAAGCCATTTTCTTGTCGTTACAGTGAGACGCTTGTTTTTGAATGTCCTCTTCACTCAGACGCAGCCGGGGTCCACACTCTGAAACACACACACACACACACACACTCCTGAGTGTGAGCGCACAAAGGTAACCCCCTGATATACTCAAAGAAGACAGTATGGACATTTGACCACACTGATACCCTCTATAAAGCAGAGTGGGGTTTGATCGAGTTGACAAGTGTGTGTGTGTGTGTCTGACTCACTGATGGAGGCGGCCAGCAGCCGGTGGACGAGGACGTCTGCGTAGCGGCGGATGGGAGAAGTGAAGTGTGTATACAGGGGAACATTCAGAGCGTAGTGACTGAACAACTTCTCATCCTGAAGAACCCCTGAGCAGAAATACAGCGCCATCTACAACACACACAGACACACACACACCATTTCTCACCCACTCTCGACTTGAGCAATAATCCATCTCTGAATCACAATTCTATTTTTCCAATGCCTTTTAAAACTTCACATGCTCCCCCCTCCCCTCCCTGTTCACACACACCTTGTCCTGAGGGTCTCTATCTATTACTATATCCTTCTCAATACCTCAGTCTCACACTGTCCCTCCCCACCCGTCTCTATCTGCCTATGGATCTGTGCTGCTGGAGCTCAGTACAGATGCAGTAACTATACTGTGCCTGGAGATGGCAACTGTGACGCCCTTCTTTTACTCGTAAAAATGATAATTACTATTAAGGTTATTGTAACCCATTATTAGGATAACACCCCTGTACAGGTAAAGCAGGTAAAGAGGTAATGTGTGGTACACACCTGCATGGGTTTGGAGCACAGGTGAGTGAGCACCTCCTTCCTGGCCGCGCTGTACTCGTCATTTCCAAACGTCTCGTTCAGACTCCGCTGTGTTTACAATCACAACCAACAGCTTTATTCACAAACAGGAAGCAGTAAACAATTAAAGTTCAGTTTCTTAAAGAAACGTCTGTGTCCTGCTTTGGTCCAAACCCCACGAGCCCCACAGCAGTGTTCTCCCCCTGTGTAAACAGCTCTGTTCAGAACGCCCGCTTTCAGCACCTGTTCCTTTAAATGATAATGAGCCGCTCGCTGTTCACCCCGACCCCGAGCGCACAGCAGTGAGGAGCGAGGAGCAGAAGCTCTGGTTTTTAGCCGTTTTCACTCTGTTCTCTTTCTTCTCCGTTTTTCTCCGCTGCTCTTATTTCTCCGCGCTCGTTGTGTCTGTTTCGCTGAGTTTAACCTCGTCTTTGTGCTCTCACATAAACGCGGGTCCAGCGCTGTGATTGGACAGACTCAGACGTTTTCAGACGTAGGCAACACATTCACACATCATGAACATGCACAGAACAAGGGATTTTGTCCCCTTTAAATGTCAGGTTACTATTAAAAAGCACATGTCTACCTATAAATGAAGGCGTGTCAAAAGTGAAGAGTTTATTGGGTGCTGCATTGGTCCTGAGCTCCATCAGGAAAAAGACTGATGGGTTTATTCTGTTCTCGGGGCAATACTGTGTCCAAAAGTCCGTGTGAGCGTGGGTTTGGACCAGTTACAGATGGGGATTTTGATGTTAGTGATTGTGAGTGTAGTGTATTTATACTCCATTTTTAGGTTAATTTTTTTCAAAAATAATTGTCAAATTTAACACTGCAAGAGTTACTACTAAATCGAGAGCAGAGGAACACTTGAATGATAAACACACATGACACAAAGCACGTGTACACCTGATCTATACGTACGTGAAGACTTCCAGCTGATGCCAAGTCGATGTCGAGTCCCAGCTGATCACACAGCTCCTGGAGAACCTCCATCATCCGGCTCTGAGGAGGAGGGTGGCGCCTGAGCAGAGCTTCCCGAGGAAACTTCCGGTAAATCTGATGAGCCACCGCCATGTTCGCTAGCAGCATGAACTCCTCCACCAACCTACAACCAAAACAAAAACACACCACCATCATCTCCTCCTCCTCCTCCTCCAGCCTCCAACCAAACACACCACCTTCATCACCTCCACCTCCTCCACCAGCCTCCAACCAAAACACCATCAACACCACCACAACAGCTTCAAAGAACTCTAAGTGTGGCCAATTTGAGTGACAACACATCAGTTCAGATTTGTGTACTGTATGAAGTTTGATTTAAAGAATGTAGGAGGTCTTTCTTTGGGTCAGTGCTGCAGCATGTTGCCTTCATCCAAAATTTCTATCAAGATCAGTACACAATCTCTTTGGGAACCAATAAAGCGATGGCTTGTCTATATCCTTGATGGTAACTATAATAAAAGTTCGTCAGTCACGCTAAAAACACAACGATGAATTGTACTTTTTAAACTAAATTCATACGATCTACAATTAACATTGGCCCAAATCACAGACACATTTTTAATGAGCTGCAAGAACGATGTAATTAGGAATGGGTCTGAAGTCAGGAGACGGAGCAGGGTGTCCTAATGGGGACTGTTGGGCGATTAACGGGATGGAAGTGGTTTGTATAACGAGGTGGATAACACCACTGTCCTCCACACTGCAGGAACAGGTTTCATCCCCTGCTCAGGCAGGAACACAACGGTACAGCAGTAAGAGTCCTCGGGCAAGACTCCCAATGCTGCATTAGCCTTGAATCTGCAGCCTGATTCAAACTGTAATTCTGGATATGGGCCTGGGCCAAATGCCGTGAAGGTAGATGTAGTGTGTGGCTGTTTTACTCACTTGTTGCTGTCTCTGTACTGATAGACATAACAGCCCTGAGGCATCCCGGAGTCAGAGTCCAGGCTAAACGCCAGCTTCATCTGGGGAAAAATAACATCGAGTTACTATCAATTAATTACACACACTCCACAAAACCTCACAGAGAGACTCTCCAATCTGCCGCCCACCAGGGTTCCTAATGGAGATTTACACACATTTCACAAGAGGACAATAATGATCAAAGTGCTTCACTGTGACAGCTTCGTTAGAAACTCTCAAACACGAGCAAACACGGCAGAGACAGAGCAGTTCCACCATTAATACTCATCAGGATTAGCAGAGTAATCCATCACTGGGACCCTCATTTAGAGGCTAACGCTTCTGTCGTACTGATCTTTATCGAACGCCCTCTCCAACACACACTGTTTTCATAAGCAGGTAAAGGATGGGCATTCTGTAATGGAGGGATGTGTTTAGTCAAAGTAATTCATTCTTAACACAAACAGACCCCACATTGGAACGCAGCTTTGATGAAACAGCCACTGACGGGGTGTTCATGAACGAACTGATACTGGCTCCGACTCGGTGTTAAATTAAACCCCTCAGAAAGCCTTTTTAAGGATACACGACGGACTGGTTCCCTGTTCGATGTGTTCCTCTCCCATGCCCAATGGGGGCAGCCGTGGCCTGGTGGTGAGGAACTGGTCCTGTGTAAGTGGACGGTTGCTGGTTGGATCCCCAGAACCGGCAGGTCCTGACTGAAGTGCCCTAGAGCAAGGCACCTAACCCCCAACTGCTCCCCAGGTGCCGTGACAAGGGCCGCCCACCGCTCACAGCCCCCTAGTGTTCACTAGTGTGTAAATGTGTGTTTCACAGCACGGGCTGGGTTTCACTAAACGGATTATGGAGAACATATGGCCAATAAAGTTATTCTAATTCTATTCCCTGGTGGTCTCCGGACCCACCGTGTGGTGTTTTAACAAGGTTCAAACCTGCGATTACTTCATCCTGATTCTAGTGCTACACTCCTCCTAATCGCCCCATGGAACAGGACTGAACTGTTCCTTCTGAGGCTGCTCCATGACTCGGGGAATGGTGGAGGCAGTTGGGCTTCGACGGCTGGATTATAGGTAGCTAGGTGAAATCTCAAATTTCGTATTTCCCTGTTTCACAGCGACTTTCCTCATTGCCTCGTCTGAGTCGCCTGACTCTCCTTCATTCGGCTGAAAGCTGAAACGTTCTCAAACTGTTGAGAAGTTGCTTTTGGTTTTGTGACTAAGTTCAACGCCACTGTGTCCATTTTCTAAAACGGACACCCAGCCGTTCAGATGAAACAAGGGTTCTCCAGGACCAAGGCGCCACCTGAAAGACCTACAAGTGCAAACATGTGCAACAACTCAGAGTGACAATAAACAAACAGCAGTGAGGGGAGGGGTGGAGCACGTCTGCACTCATCTTCATTTGGCTCGTGTTAAAGGAACTAAGGTATTATTTGGGGTTTTTTTGCTCTTGTGTTAACCCCCTGATGTCATTAATTTGTACAGCACTGTACTGAAATCAGTGGGAAGGAAGATGGCTGGGGTGTTTGTTTTCCTACCCTTGCCAAAACTTACAGAGTGCAGTTTCTGCAGTGCTGAGCCCAGAGCAGCGATGACAGAGGCTCTATTCTCTTTATAAGAAGTCAGTGAGGCATCACAATGATGCTATAGCTGTGATTTTATGTAAAACTGTTGCATAGTGTTCCTTTAAATGGATGTAAAATGTGTGTTTGCTTTAGTCCTGGTTCACAGCGATAACAGTATGATCACTCCCCAAGCAGGAGTGCCGTGTTCAGTGTGAGTGAGAGAGAGTGTGTACCTGGTCCAGTCTGAGTGCTCCGGTACTGAAGCGCTGGTTGCGGAGGTGTTTTGCGATGCTGTGCAGGTGGAGAACAGCCTGGTGGATGCTCTGTATGGAGTGCTCTGGGGAACAGGGCGGGAGTTCGTCAGCGCTAAAGACTTTATCAGGAGCTTCGATCAGACTCTGAGCGTGATCATAACTCAGCTTCACACACGAGCGGATCACCGTACGACCAAACCACTCGCTCAGGATCTGGGAAACACACACGACGTAGATTTAGTTTAACAGCACCAAAGGCCGTTCATTTACTCAGAAAAGTCCCTGTGCTTTACCTTTCCCTGTGGAGACAGTTTCCAGATGACAGAGAAGGTCAGGCGGTCAGTCTGAGGATTTAAACTGCACAGCTCCTCACACAGGAGACGAGGCAGCATTGGGATAACCTACAACACACACACACACACACCAAAATGTTTTGTATTTGAACCATAAGATTCAACTGTAGATGGGTGCAACTCAAATTCCACAATAAAATACACACTGCTGTTTTCGCTCCATGATCCGATGCATGGAAAAAGAACGGGATTTTAATTTCCCTTTTACTTTTTGATGCAGAGGTCAAAGAGAACACAAACAGTACGTTCAATCAGAACCAGAGCACCAGACATTTTCATAGTAAAATAAAAATATGGGGACATGGTGCTAACATAAGTTCTCTCTAAAAGCTTTAAGTTCCCAGTGTTTCAGCGCTGACCTGCTGCTCTCAGCGCCGCAGAACCACCCCCTGTAGGGAGGGACTGTGACTCCAGTGGCTGCTGATTGGCTAAACAAAGGTGACGACCAATGAGAAGTGCGTTCTCTGTTTAGGCGCCGTGGGCGTCTCCGTCTCAAACCATCGTCATAGAAGTGAGACCTCAAATATACGGAACTCTGTAGAAGGCTGCCACTCGTTAACGCGGGTCAAAAAAAAAAACAGCTCTAAATGGTTTTTAAAATAAAATCTTGTATTCGCAGCTCAAATCAATACCCCCTGATTCCAAAATATGAATATTACCATGTGTACTGTGACATCTATAGTAGACAGGGACAGAACATAGCCCTAATACACATGACCGTTAAACACAAACTGACAAGAACAACAAGCAGGTCAAACTGGAGGACGTATTCGACAAGGACATCTGTCTCCTTTCCATCTCATGAATTAATTCATTTAATTAACGAACGAATGAATGAGCGAGTCGCACTGTGTCGCTGAACCACGGTTGGTCAAACGAGTGAGTCCTCGGTGGAGCACCATTTTAAAGATCTTTTGAAGCCGCTCTCTGTTCACCCCGACCCCGAGTGCACAGCAGTGTTCTCCCCCTGTGTAAACAGCCCCTGTTCAGAACGCCCGCTTTCAGCACCTGTTCCTTTAAATGATAATGAGCCGCTCGCTGTTCACCCCGACCCCGAGCGCACAGCAGTGAGGAGCGAGGAGCAGAAGCTCTGGTTTTTAGCCGTTTTCACTCTGTTCTCTTTCTTCTCCGTTTTTACTCAGTGCTCTTATTTCTCCGCGCTCGTTGTGTCTGTTTTGCTGAGTTTAACCTCGTCTTTGTGCTCTCACATAAACACGGGTCCAGCGCTGTGATTGGACAGACTCAGACGAGGGGGCGGAGCCATTCTAAAGCCTCTGCACCCGACATCAGAAGCGGAGCAGAATCAGAACGACTCGTTTTATCCTGTGTTTCTGACTCAGGCAGCACACAGAGAACTGACTGGGGTCTTGTTTCACAGTGTGTGCGTTGGTGGACTCCAGAGACACACGTTAATGTGAACATGCACCAAACAAGTGCGTTTTTTCATATTACAGCCCATTTAAATATCAAGAGCGAAGAATTACTGCCGAGTAAATCAATGATCTCAGCGAGGGCTTTTATTTTGTATATAAACGTGAGCTCTCGATGTTCCCCGGCGCTGGTGATGAATCAACAGCGAGTTTCTATGTTTAGAGCGAGCGGAGTGGGGGCAGATTTATGAGCTGCACACAGATGAGACAGCAATAATAGGATGAGGTTGCAAAACAGGCCCGGAATGTGTTTACGTGACTCGGGCAGCGCCGAGAACAGGCCGAGACAGAACCTCCGCCCGGAACAAACGGAGGAAAAATAATTACAGAAAGACAGCAGAACAATGCGTGACGTGGCGCCGCTAAAACCCCCTCCGTGAGACAGCATTCAGCGTGAGGAATGACTGGAAGCAGCGGTGAGACTTCTCCACCTCACACAGCTTTACTGCGGCTTCTTCATCATCATCTTCATCTTTCTGCCAGTAACAAGCTCCAGATCAATGACTGTCTTTCAGCTCTTCTCACTCAGGGAAGGTTTTCCAACAAACTGCCACTGCGTCAGGAGGAAAACATTCAGGCCTCGAGCTAAATCAGAGGTTTCATTCATTACCTACATCTCAGAGCTCAGAGGTCTCTTCAGCGCAGAGCTGGAAAACACTCAGGCAGCACTGGGGAAGAGTCACAGCTTTCCTTACTGCTGCATCGATAGGAAACAAAAAACTCAGGACGAAAAGTGAATGAAAAACATCTAAAATACGTTCAGGCTCCTCAGCATCTTAAAAGAACTCTCCGTTCCGCCTTAAAACTGGAGCAATAGCATTCTAGCATTAACAATAACGTAACTGCGGCACCAAGCCACATCCAAGAGTGACATAGTGATGTTTCTGAAGTGCAGAGCCTGTTCGGCAGTGACACTACTACAACGTTTCTAAATTTAGGGTAAAAACACAAGCTAGTGTTGCTTTAAGGAGGAATGGAAAACTGAAATAGAAAACTGATGAACACATCGGCCGCGCAGAGGAGCGCAGGCTGGGCTTTAAAAACTGAATCTGAAACCGATCGCATATGAACTCTGTAAAAAGCCCAGGGAACTACGCTAATTTCACACCAGATGGGATAAACGCGTCACACCCCACACAGGGACATGCAGCACATGACGCGCCACTGTATTAATTAAGTGTAGCCTTTCATTTCAGCTTGGTTTGGGGCGACTTTCACGCATACAGCGCCCAGCCATTCAGCAGTTTCTTTGCAGAAACATTACAGAACTCATGTCTCCTGCTGAACGTAGACTCAAACAGATGAGTTTTAAACTGTAGCAGCATTTCGAGAATTCCAACCCTGACCTTGTATAAGACCAACAGCCTGAAGTGGGGGCAACACAGGGCCGTATTAGTGGACCTTTTCTCAAATTAAACACTTAAATAAGGGCTCTATTCACAGGGGTTCACACAGACATTGGGGGCTGGCAGGATTAAATCAGGGTAATGTTCGGGACAAATGTTAACATCTGCGTTCCTCCAGACTGCGCTTGAGAAAGCACTTATTCACACAACACAGTTTAGTAATACATTCATTTACACAAAGAGCACAGAATCAGTTTTAAGGTGGATTTAAGGTGGATTACCTTCTGAACCAGATACACACTGGTAGCTCTTCTGCTGGCGACAAAATCCAAATCATTGCCTTCCTTCAGGAAGAAACTCACGTCCGCGATGTGAACGCCGACTTCAAAGTTTCCTTTAAGACAGAAACATAAAAAGATTCAGAGCTTTGATTCTCAACAGTGAAACACCTCTGACACAGATTTAGTGAAAGACAAAGCACTGACCGTCTGAGAGCTGTTTGCAGGATAAAGCGTCGTCCAAATCTCGGGCAGTGGCCGGGTCAATTGTGAAAATACACTCCTCTCTGCAAAACACAACACAGAAAACAAAAGATGTTATCTTTAAATGAAAAGACGTGGCTTCACAGTGGAGCAGCAGGTGGTGTCTCTGTCACAGCTTCAGAGTCCTGGATGTTGTGGGTTAGTGTCCCGCTTCAGGTGACCGTCTGTGAGGAGTGTGGTGTGTTCTCCCTGTGTCTGCGTGGGTTTCCTCCGGGTGACCGTCTGTGAGGAGTGTGGTGTGTTCTCCCTGTGTCTGCGTGGGTTTCCTCCGGGTGACCGTCTGTGAGGAGTGTGGTGTGTTCTCCCTGTGTCTGCGTGGGTTTCCTCCGGGTGACCGTCTGTGAGGAGTGTGGTGTGTTCTCCCTGTGTCTGCGTGGGTTTCCTCCGGGTGACCGTCTGTGAGGAGTGTGGTGTGTTCTCCCTGTGTCTGCGTGGGTTTCCTCCGGGTGACCGTCTGTGAGGAGTGTGGTGTGTTCTCCCTGTGTCTGCGTGGGTTTCCTCCGGGTGACTGTCTGTGAGGAGTGTGGTGTGTTCTCCCTGTGTCTGCGTGGGTTTCCTCCGGGTGACCGTCTGTGAGGAGTGTGGTGTGTTCTCCCTGTGTCTGCGTGGGTTTCCTCCGGGTGACCGTCTGTGAGGAGTGTGGTGTGTTCTCCCTGTGTCTGCGTGGGTTTCCTCCGGGTGACCGTCTGTGAGGAGTGTGGTGTGTTCTCCCTGTGTCTGCGTGGGTTTCCTCCGGGTGACCGTCTGTGAGGAGTGTGGTGTGTTCTCCCTGTGTCTGCGTGGGTTTCCTCCGGGTGACCGTCTGTGAGGAGTGTGGTGTGTTCTCCCTGTGTCTGCGTGGGTTTCCTCCGGGTGACTGTCTGTGAGGAGTGTGGTGTGTTCTCCCTGTGTCTGCGTGGGTTTCCTCCGGGTGACCGTCTGTGAGGAGTGTGGTGTGTTCTCCCTGTGTCTGCGTGGGTTTCCTCCGGGTGACCGTCTGTGAGGAGTGTGGTGTGTTCTCCCTGTGTCTGCGTGGGTTTCCTCCGGGTGACTGTCTGTGAGGAGTGTGGTGTGTTCTCCCTGTGTCTGCGTGGGTTTCCTCCGGGTGACTGTCTGTGAGGAGTGTGGTGTGTTCTCCCTGTGTCTGCGTGGGTTTCCTCCGGGTGACTGTCTGTGAGGAGTGTGGTGTGTTCTCTCTGTGTCTGCGTGGGTTTCCTCCGGGTGACTGTCTGTGAGGAGTGTGGTGTGTTCTCTCTGTGTCAAGAGACTCAAAAGTGTCCGTGTGTGCGAGTGTGTGTCGTCCTGTGAAGGCGCCCCCTTCAGGGTGTGTTCCTGCCATGCTCCCAATGATTCCGGGTAGGCTCCGGATCCACCGCCACCCTGAACTGGATAAGGACTACAGATAATGAATGAATGAATGAATGAATGAAGAGACAACATTTAAAGGAGTAATCCACCATTTTCTCCACTCCTCTTTAATCAACGCCTTTACCACATTGTGCTTATAAAACAAAACTGTAGGGTTTCAGTGAAGAGACAGTTTTACTGTTAACTGAGAGACGACGTTCACCTCAGGTCTCTTCTCTGGGTGAACTCCTCTGGTGGGATGCTCCAGGGCAGGTTCTGAGGGAGACAGGCCAAGGCTTCACCTGAAAACTCTGAGAAATCCACATCGTATTCAATCAGGATCCCCTCCGTCTCTGGCTCAATTTCACCTGCTTGGCCCAAAGATTTAGCAAGACGTCTGGAGAGAGAGAGATCATCTCTTTTCATCAATGTACAAAATACAGACCATTCCTATGATGTTATTATCACTTGCAGAAACAATGTAATCACCAACAGTAAATGAAAGCTGTTCAGTTTGTGAGCTGTAAACATATGTCACCGTGTTTATCGAAAACAGATTGACTTTTCCAGGGTCTTGTGCAGGTAATTACTCGTTTAAAACTGCCTGGGCTAACAAGCAAGGTGTTGGGTGTAGATTTAAAAAAAGGGATTTAAGTTGTCTCCATGTCTTAAGCCCAAAAGACAAGTCTGTTAAATTAAGTAAAGAGTCATTGGACATTCCCTCTGGACTACGTTGAGTGTTTCAGAAAGCATTTAGCCACATCGTATTAGTCTAAAGTTCAATTTTCCCCCCATTTTAAACTCACTGTGCTGGGTTGATTGATTCATACCAAACCAAATTCATACCAGGACAGGGCTGAGGACCGCCTGATCACCCGAGTCTAGGGCTCTAGGCAGAGACTGTCCAGCAGAAGAGCAGCTCAGGGACTTTCCTACAGGACTCTCCTGAACACTAGTTAATCATGAACCCCTGTTCTGTCACCGCAGCCCGTTCCCTCCGTGTGTCTGAGCTGTGATCGGTGCTCGTACCCCTCAGCGAAGGTGCTGTCCGCAGGCCAGTGTGTTATCCCGCAGATGAAGAGTGTGTTGGTGTAATCCCCGGGGCGAGAGGGAAAGTCTGCGGGACAGTCGATCAGCGGCACGTTCACCCTCGGGACGCGGTGGTCCACAGGAGCAAACATCGCGAAGGTCTTGTCTGGGAGGAACTTTATGAAACCTGAGGCTGCTCTCGAGTGCTTCTCCTCCACGATGTAAACAACCTGGAACAAGACACACACGGTGACACAAGGTTAACAACTCAAGTCCTCCTCGTGTTCCCTCAGAGCAGCTGCACATGAGCCTAAGATCACCATGATCACTCAATGCCAGTAGTGAGCTAGAGCAGCACTTCCAAATCACGCATCAGGGTGCCGCTGGACCCCGGCTGAGAAAGGCAGGGCTAGAGGAGTGTGTAAAGCCCAGAGGATTCTCTGGAGTGATGGACGGAGCCCAAGTGTCAGCCCCTGACCTCACTGATGTTTACACAGAAAAACGCCACCAAATCTTTACAGGAAATGTTAAAACACCTCGTATAACCCCTTTCAGAAGAGCAGAGGCTGTTACTGCTGTAAAGAGAGGAACACACTCCAGCGCAGAGGAAACATCAGGGCAGTAGGTCACTGACTTGAAAACAGAACAAGAGAGTCCCTTTTAAATGAAGTATGTGGGACATAAACATACCGAGGCCCTCCACCACCACAGACAGGAACTCCCACCAGACTTAACGGTGCTCATAAACCAAAACACAAGACGTTCCAGGTTTAAGTCCCGCAGCTCAATGTTTGACTTGTGCGCTGAATTTAAGGGCTAGGATTTCCTCAGAATCAAATAAACAGAGCGTGTACCTTCCCGGTTTTCTGGACAGTCTTCTCCGAGGCAGATCCAGGAGTGCTGCAGGGTTTAGGGTGTTCACCTTGTTTTGGAGTGGCAGGAGCTGAAATACATGGTGGAGGAGAGAACAAAGACATGTCAGAGCTGGGTTCATGTAGAGAACAGATCTGGTTGCACAAGGCTTTACTGAGTGATGTAACAACAGCTTAATATATATATAAACAATACTATTAATTTTTTCTGCCACCTTAAAACTACAGCTTCAAAACCACTGTGATGCTCCACTGTGTTTTAATAGAGAACAGAGCCTCTGTTGTTGCTACTCTGGGCTCAGCACTTCAGAAACTGCACTATGTAACTTTTGGAGGAGGGTAGGACCACCACTCCCCGTTAATTTCAGTACAGCGCTGTAAAGGGAACTACACTAGGGGAAACTAGGGAGGCTTAAAAACGCTGCAGCTGCAATGTGCAAAATTTAAGGTGGAATTGAAATACTGAACGTACATTAGGCTCGTAAGAAGGCAGACTGACTTATGAACTTACACGAGAACCTGAATAACGCTTAGTCAGCATTAAACGTGTAGAGACCAGGTCTCTCTGGGCTTTCACTGGACTTTAAATTGTAAATAAAAACCTAAAGACCGCACTCATCTGAGCATGTAACAATGATTCTTTAAGGCAGACTGAGAGAATGGCTCATTCATTCCATCAACACAATCATGTCTTTCAGGGCTGTCCTTAACTCTCCGCACCCCTCGTCACTGCAGCAGTGGAATCTCCTGCGCTTTTGTGCTCCACAGTGTTTAATGATTTAATCTTTAGATATCGGGGGAGGAAGGTCTGAACAGATACACATTCACAGAAATCAGGTACAAACACTATTTGTTTGATATCTCCATGGAAACATGAGGAATCTGATTAGTGACTGCGTTTCTCATTGCGGGGGCAGCAAGCTCACGGCATTTCTGTTATTACTACAGTTATTATTATGGTTTTGATCATTTTTATATGTGAAATACCTCATAGAACTGACTCCTAACTCACTCACTCTCATTCATGGTTAGAAAAAGGACCACTAGGGGTGCCATTTCTCACATTCTCACTCATTTAGTGACAGTTCCAGAGGGCTTAGCCTCAATGACAACGTGCCGTTAATGTGTTTTTTTGTGCACAGTACGACTGAACTCAGAGCTATGCTTTTATATATGTCTTAAAACCTTTAAAAAAACAAAAAAAAATAAAAACAACAACAACGACAGTAAATTCTTCTAAAATTTAATCATAGTGATGTGAAGTTGGTTGCGACAGGAGCTGTTACTATTTCAAAAAAATGCAGCGAGAGATTAAGTTTTTTTGTGTGTCAAGAAAATAAGTACTGTGTTAGGGTTCAGATCTACATTTAAAAATCAATAAATAATAATTCAGCTGGAGCAGATAAGCTCCTCGTCTCCATGCAGTGCAGCACTAAGTTCCACCCGTCCTCCACCTTTGGCTATTTACTCACCAGTGAGTGACTCAACATGCTGACGTCAGCGGAGCAATCCCAGAGTAAACACCAGGGCCTAATGTAGATCACACACAATGGACTTTACCTCACCGATGTTATTCTGGCTGCGGAGATGTTTCCCGGACCTTTAGACCCATGAGTCTGAAATGTACTGCACTCCATAAATCAGCTGAGTCTCACTGCAGCATACGTCACAAAACTGTGCTTAGGTCCATAAAATACAGTGAGGGAAAATCTGCCCTTAAGTTTCCCCTCAAACCTCCCTTAGAGAGAAGTGTCAAATCGTTTTAAGAGAAAACTTAATTCTCTTAAGTGTTGCATGAAGCTCCTTAACTCTCAGTTTTTGAAGCTGATCATGAACCTGGTCCGTCCTAAACCTAGTGAGCCGTCTACATAGAGAGAATTTTACGTTGTACTGTGCACGCTGCCAACGCGTAGGCTGTGCCAATTCTTTGACACCTTAAATACACTGCCTACTGAGATACCTTAATCTGTCTGAAATTTAAGGCAGCATCGAACAGTTCCTTAGCCTTGAAGGCAATCCCATGATGCACTGAAAACACAACTCCAATCTATTCTTCTCCGAGGAAATATAATTAGAACTGTGATAAAAACCTGAAGACTACAATCCACCGCGCTGAACCGATGAGGCACCGCTATCCGCTGAGGAAAGTAAACACCGTTGCATGCAGTGGGCAGGAACAAGCCGTGACAAGCGTCTCAATAATCTGCCTCACGAGGACAGAGAAACAGCAGCCTACAGACTTACCGAGCAATTAGTAAGAGACAAATTTGACCAATGAAATCACTAGTGAGCCAGACGATGACCTCGGATCCTCCACACAGTGCCACCAAGTGCACCCTGCAGTTCACAGCACCTCATGACAAAACGAACGTCCATTTGTGTTCGTTTCTCACGTAATCTCATCTCCACAAAGTTGTTATTTTGAGATCATTTAATACATGGAAAATGCATTGACCAAACAGTTGAAGAATAATCTTTGCCAGTTCCATTACTGCCCCGAGACTGCTGTTAATGAATGACCTCACACAGCAGTGGAAATATTTATTGACCATAAAATAAATAATAAAGCCCTTCATTTATTGAAGACCGGTGCATTTTTCTGTACAGTGTCTGTAATAAACATTGAACGACACTTGCTGATTAGGAAATTCTCTTCCTAATTCGCTTCTTAAAAGCAACTCCAAGTAGAAGAGAGCTTCAGTAGCTGCTACTCCAGGCTCAGCACTACAGAAACTGCACTATGCAAAGTCGGAAAAGGGATAGGAACTCACCCTCACTCCCTCCCCCTCCCCTCTGAGCTCAGGACAGTGCTGTTAACGTGAATTACACTCTGAACTGCAGGGGGAGCCCAGGAGTAAAAATAAATCTTACCTAGGATTGTTTTAAGATGCAGAACATTTAATGTTGCTTCATGTGAACAATGTATTCCATCTTTCTGATGCCTTACCTGCAGCGTGCAGACTGACCGACTCCATCTTCCCGATCAGCTCTTCGTCCTCGCTGTACTGAGCCTCCACGATAACGTCTGGAGCGCAGGACTTTCCTGAGGACCCCTGGCGTGCTGGAGTTTTTCTTGAAGGAGTCTGTTCACAGCCCTCTCCGTTCACCACCTATATAAAATACAACACACAGTACCAGTCAAAACTTGTCACATTCTCATTAGTCGTTGGTGAAGAGCGCTGTTCATCTTATCTTTTACTTTCTATACACACATCCCCCAGATGTTCCTCAACTCTCAAACCACATTCAGCCCTCCAACGTTCTGCAGACGTGTTACTGTGTGCAACTCGTGTCAAACAGCTATTTAAAAGGGTCCAATAATTACAAAAGATTATTCATAGTTGTGTCTGTTCTTGTAGCAAATCCAAAGCTGTATTTCCTGGTGTTTGGCCCCGAATTGGACGTGTTCTTGTTTAAAAATCAGAGCTTAGACAGAACACAATGAGCTTCATCAGTCTTGGTTCATTTCTGACAGTCACTCTATTCATTACCTGTACTCCATTTCTTGAAACATCTACAACACACTGGGCACTTCCCTTATAGAGCAGCACACACCTGCCGTTCGTACCGTTTTGAATTACTGTCAAGGTAGCGTTTTGGAGTCTTTACTAAAGGGGAACAGGAAGAACAGCCCACACACACCCAACGCCTTCTGTGAAGTGAAAAGAACCAGAGAGAAACAAGGCACACAGTGTAAACAGCCCCTGTTCAGAACGCCCGCTTTCAGCACCTGTTCCTTTAAATGATAATGAGCCGCTCGCTGTTCACCCCGACCCCGAGCGCACAGCAGTGAGGAGCGAGGAGCAGAAGCTCTGGTTTTTAGCCGTTTTCACTCTGTTCTCTTTCTTCTCCGTTTTTACTCAGTGTTCTTATTTCTCCGCGCTCGTTGTGTCTGTTTTGTTGAGTTTAACCTCGTCTTCGCGCTCTCACATAAACACGGGTCCAGCACTGTGATTGGACAGACTCAGACGAGGGGGCAGGGCCATTCTAAAGTCTCTGCACTGGACGTCAGAAGCAGAGCAGAATCAGAACGGCTTGTGGAGCACACAGAAAACGGACAGGGGGGTTCTTGTTTCACTGTGTGTGGGTTGGTGGGACCCTCATGTTGAATTTAAACAACGCACCGAACAAGGGATCTTTTCATAACATGTGCCCTTTAACACGATGCTTCTCCAGTCCGGTGTTCATATGGAAGTCTTCAACGTTATCATCAGAAATCTGAATCATTACTTGGCTCCAATAAACCCATCATCATCACAACGCTCTCCAATATCATATCCCAGAGCGATTCAAACAGAGCTGGTGGAGGATATTTTGTCAAATCTCACCTTAAACGACTCTGAAGCGGAGTGTGTGGTGTTTGTGTGCCGCTGGGCTGGAAAGGGCTCAGTTTTCTTCTGTTTTAATTACGCGCCTGCCCTTCTGCTTATTGACAAAACCTCTCCCTGACACAACCTGCCTCTGAGCACCGCAGCTTTCACTCACATCTGAGCTCAGGGCAAAAAAAAACTCTCTCTCTAAAATAACCTCTTAAATAAACAGCAGGATCTCTTTGAATGTATTGATGACAAAGCAAAACATCACATACTCGTTAGAACCGCGGGAGGGAAGGAAAAGTTCAGCAGGTTTCTGTGAGGTTTGCTTCTTTAATCTAAGCACTGGAGGTATGTGGCTAGGCAGCTACAAACTAGCTAACAACAAATGGGAGCTTGTATTAGCATGATGCTAACCACTAAGTAAATCAGATTATTGGACAGGTTTCAGTCAGGTGTACAAACTGCATCGGACAGGATTAGTCAAATGTGTCGAGCGCTGCTGGTACACCAACGTCCTACTGCACATTTTACACTGAGTACGTTTCGTACTGTCCAGTCCATTGTCCACTCCGGGCCCTTGTCCTCTCCTGACCGCTGACTGTGTGTGGGGTGAATGTGCTCTGACTCAGAGCAGAGAGAACAAGACAGGCTTTCATGAGATTTTAATCATTTATTTTCCCCCAGTGTTGTTCAGTTGGATTTTTGTGGGCGGTGCTAAATTTCACTGACATCATAGAAGGTCTTCCGTAATACTTGATAAAGACCCTGCCTTCAGAGAATGGAGACCCTAAAACTACCTCTGTGATGGCCCCGCCCCCTCGTCTGAGTCTGTCCAATCACAGCACTGGACCTGTGTTTATGTGAGAGCACAAAGGCAAAGTTAAACGCAGCAAAACAGACACAATGAGCGCGGAGAAATAAGAGCACTGAGTAAAAACGGAGAAGAAAGAGAACAGAGTGAAAACGGCTAAAAACCAGAGCTTCTGCTCCTCGCTCCTCACTGCTGTGCGCTCGGGGTCGGGGTGAACAGCGAGCGGCTCATTATCATTTAAAGGAACAGGTGCTGAAAGCGGGCGTTCTGAACAGGGGCTGTTTACACAGGGGGAGAACACTGCTGTGGGGCTCGTGGGGTTTAGACCAAAGCAGGACACAGACGTTTCATTAAGAAACAGAACTGTGTTCCACTGCGGAGACGAGGGAGAGTACTTCCCTATTAATGTAGTGGTAATACACATCCCTATTGACCAGTACCTGATGTTTACTTTCTCCAAATCCAGCTGTAACCGTGGGCTCTGTAACCGTAATGCGTTCTTAATGAAGGACTATCCCTTTAAGCACTGTTTAAAGAGTGAGATGGACAAGTGTAAATGAAGCACAAGCTGGAACAGGACACCGACACTTTCCTGGATGTAATCGCTCACTGCATTACCTTTAGCCACGGGTGATTAAAGCGTGATTAGATTATATAAAGAAACGCATTATTTTCTTTTTCTCAGAAACTGCAGAGGTGCACCTCAGTGCCAGATTTTGACAGAGCTCATTTAAGCAGGGAAATTATCAGAGAGATAAACGATGAGCCTGAATCAACAGGCAGCACTAAACCAGGACCCGATCACACCACAACACTCTGATACAGCACTTTCACACACTGTAAGAAGTTAAACAAACAGTAGCCTGAAGTGGGCTGCACTGCTACGTGCTCGGGTTCAGTACAAAGTGGGCAATGTGACAAGACTGGTTTTCTATTGTGGTCAGTTGTTCTTTACATGATACTACATGCTTTTTTACCCCATAGGTCATTGCCTAAAGGTCAGTGAAGGGCGCTTAAGGCTGGAAGGCCACGGCGTGATCGACAGGAACAACAGGAAAAAGAGAGGGGCTACAAGAAAATAAAAAGCACAGCGTCCTGCATCAATATCCACAGCTGAGACGCCCTATCAGCAAGGCACTAATCTCCCCCCCCCCCCCATCTCCTCCCGGGTCTCTGGGGATGGCTGTCTGTGTGTTTAATTACCCTAAAGCACTAGGGTGTGTGTGTGTGTGTGTTGCCCTGTGAAGGACTGGCGCCCCCTCCAGGGTGTGTTCCTGCCTTGCACCCAATGATTCCAGGTAGGCTCTGGACCCACCGCGACCCTGAACTGGATAAGGGTTACAGATAATGAATGAATGACATTGTGTTTAGTATAGATTCATTAAACCCGCAGGGCTGTGGCACCTGTCACCCCTAGGGCATCAAATTATTGAGACGTGTTGCCTTCAAATGCTACATTAACGATTGTTAAAAAAACACCAACTTAATAAAATTCACTAGAGATAAAAAAGAAATAAAGGTCTCAGTCCGTCTCTCTCTCTGCTCACGGCAAAAAGGCATCTGTCATTTTTTTTAACAACAGAGAGACTAAACATTCAAAAAGCATGAACCGAGATGAGGATGTTGCTCTATTCCTGCTCCACAGGGGGGTAACACTGACTTATTTTTGCTGATCACTTAAGGTGGAAATGTCTCTGAACTCTGGAGACGGCTAACTGCATTAGCGACAGTGCTACAAAACTAAACACCTCGAGTTCTAATTCAAACAGTGAATAAACACAGACAAGTTACCCTTCAGCCACCGTTTTCCACCTGAAACACAACATTCCACCTTAAAAGACGCGGAGCTTCAGAACGTAAACAAACTACATTTCCCCACAATCGCAGGCGTCCTCCAACTACAGCGACAGGTGTTTGGCTTTTTCTCCAAACCCACCTCAGTTCTGTTAATAATGTACTTCATTATCTCTGATGACCGTCCTCTGAAGTAAACAGTACTGATATTTACTGTTTAATGCCGCGGTTTGTGTTGTCACTTACTGAAATTCAGTATTTCATTGCTAACACTAAACAAACCAACACTAAACTTGACCTCTGTGGAGTTTGTGGAATAAATACCTTCCACTGCTCAGGAGGCAGCAGCTTCACCGCCACCACGTCTCCGTTCAGAGCTCGATTCCGGGCCTCAATCCCATCCAGGAAAATATCCGCTGATCCATCCTGAAAGAAAACATCCCGAAAACATCACAAGCTTCTTATCTTAACACAAGTGTAAAACACGGAATTTTATAAAAACAGCACTTACAAGGGACGAAATGAAGGCTTCGTGGTAGTTCTTAGGGTTGATTCTCAGCGCCCCCTGAGCACAAGGTAAACAACAAAGCAGTACGTGAATCACTAATAAACAGCACACAGATGAGTTTTCTTTAATTAAACATTATTCTTATTTAAAACAGTTCAGTTGTGTATTGTGGACACTTGGAAAACCCACTCGATCTGTGGATGTGAACATTAAAGTGGGAATCTGGAGCCAAAGTGATGTTAAGCATTCAAATATTTTTCTATGAGGTGCAACCCACACACGAGACGAGGACTAAATTTCCTTCTTGTCACTGAACGAACCAGTTTGTGCTCCATAGAGCGGGTCTCCCACATGGGGCCGGCCATTTATATTGGTCAAGTAAAATCACTTGTGTAAAATATTTACTCCATCCAGGCCACTAGGGGTCAGTAAGATGACAATGTTTCGTGGAATCACTGGAGTAAATGCCTGACTGTTCTTTAAATGAATGACTCCCAGTGACCTGAATGAGCTCTCCTCTCTTCAGTCCAGAAGAAACCTCTCTGAACGTCATGTAGTCTTCAAACACTCTCCTCCGTCCACCTCGGTTCCTCTGGTTCTTGTTGCCTGGTGTACCTGCACTCCGGACTAGAGAGAGAGGGAGAGATACATCAGCTCAACACACTCAGAAGAGAACAGTAACTGCAAGTTATTCTCCACCATCTGAACACATTTGATGGACAGCACTAAATAGATTATAATAGCTCAACACGCTTGGAGTAGGTCACTAATTGTTGATTCAAATATAGAATTTCAACATGAGCTGATGGAACAGAACAAACAATGTTCTCAGAGCAACACGCTCAGAGGAGAACACTAACCTCTGTTCATCAGACTCAACACGCTCAGAGGAGAACACTAACCTCTGTTCATCAGACTCAACACACTCAGAGGAGAACACTAACCTCTGTACATCAGACTCAACACGCTCAGAGGAGAACACTAACCTCTGTTCATCAGACTCAACACGCTCAGAGGAGAACACTAACCTCTGTTCATCAGACTCAACACGCTCAGAGGAGAACACTAACCTCTGTTCATCAGACTCAACACACTCAGAGGAGAACACTAACCTCTGTACATCAGACTCAACACGCTCAGAGGAGAACACTAACCTCTGTTCATCAGACTCAACACGCTCAGAGGAGAACACTAACCTCTGTTCATCAGACTCAACACGCTCAGAGGAGAACACTAACCTCTGTTCAGACTCAACACGCTCAGAGGAGAACACTAACCTCTGTTCATCAGACTCAACACGCTCAGAGGAGAACACTAACCTCTGTTTATCAGACTCAACACACTCAGAGGAGAACACTAACCTCTGTTCATCAGACTCAACACGCTCAGAGGAGAACACTAACCACTGTTCATCAGACTCAACACGCTCAGAGGAGAACACTAACCTCTGTTCATCAGACTCAACACGCTCAGAGGAGAACACTAACCTCTGTTCATCAGACTCAACACGCTCAGAGGAGAACACTAACCTCTGTTCATCAGACTCAACACGCTCAGAGGAGAACACTAACCTCTGTTCATCAGACTCAACACGCTCGGAGGAGAACACTAACCTCTGTTCATCAGACTCAACACGCTCAGAGGAGAACACTAACCTCTGTTCATCAGACTCAACACGCTCAGAGGAGAACACTAACCTCTGTTCATCAGACTCAACACGCTCAGAGGAGAACACTAACCTCTGTTCATCAGACTCAACACACTCAGAGGAGAACACTAACCTCTGTACATCAGACTCAACACGCTCAGAGGAGAACACTAACCTCTGTTCATCAGACTCAACACGCTCAGAGGAGAACACTAACCTCTGTTCATCAGACTCAACACGCTCAGAGGAGAACACTAACCTCTGTTCAGACTCAACACGCTCAGAGGAGAACACTAACCTCTGTTCATCAGACTCAACACGCTCAGAGGAGAACATTAACCTCTGTTCATCAGACTCAACACACTCAGAGGAGAACACTAACCACTGTTCACCAGACTCAACACGCTCAGAGGAGAACACTAACCTCTGTTCATCAGACTCAACACGCTCAGAGGAGAACACTAACCTCTGTTCATCAGACTCAACACGCTCGGAGGAGAACACTAACCACTGATTCTCCTACACCACACAGGTGTTTACCTTCAGGTTGTGGAGCTCTGTTCTTTTTCTGTGGAGTCTGTTTGATGTGAGATTGTGCTTCAGAAACAAATGATCCCTCCATCTTCTCCTCTCCAGTAGCTTTGGGTTTCTTCTTCCTCCTCCTCTTCCTCTTCGCCTGCTCGTCTGTGTGGTGGGAGCTGCCCGAGTCGCTGTCTCCGTCCCCACACTTGCTGTTATTGTGTTTCCTCTGCGGCTGTTTGTCACTGGTCTGTCTGGCTGGGAGGAGTGGTTCTGACCCGTCTCTGGTCACACACGGCTCTTTGTTCTGTCGTTTATCTGCCTGGGTTTTTTTCTTCCGAGGACGTGCCTCGCTGCTTGGAGCCGCTGTGACACCAGAGCTTTCCTCGCTCTGACAAAGCTGTGGGAAAAAACACACAGGTCATAAGTTGTATTATCAGAATGGACATCAGCGTGCTAATAACCCCATCCTTCCAGAGGAGGAGAACACTCGATGCCCTCTTCTGGTGTGTTAGCCAACAGACTCCAGTGTTGGCTGGGGTCTTACAGAGAGATGAGAAAGATTTTGGGACGCAGATCCAGAAATTCACTACTGGACATCAGGTTTAAAGTAAAGAGGCGCCTATCCATTATTAGGATCAGGTAACAATCCTGATATCATAAGTTATCTGAACTGGGTATCGGATAATTAGAGACAGGTCTGTGTACAGAAAAGAAAAACAAAGCCTTTTAATTTGAAATGAAGGATACAGGAAGTGCTGACCAACTACGGTTGCCCACTGGGTCAAATGACAACATATACAAAGCATGCGAAACATTTCACAAACGCTGCACTCAAGGGGAAAACTTCCACCAGAAACACGCCACAGCCAAAGGACCGGCTCTTAGCGCTTCTTTATAGAAATCAAATTTATTTATCTATAGCGCTTTTACAACTGGTGATGTCACACAGCAGCTTCACAGATTTCCAGTAAAGACAAAATTTTAACATGAAATGTAAATCCCCCAGGTGAGCAAGGCACGCGCACACACACACACACACACACACACAGAGCTCTGTGGATACACTACTGTACATCAAGTTTGAGTTGATGAGTTTTCCTCATGTCACATATGAATGACCACGTTTGAAATGAGCTCCGAATCTCTCACACATCCAGGCCACTGGGGGTCAGTATAAAGAAATGTACAAACTGAGACACTTTCGCCTGATATGACTGCATCATTATTATAGAAGCTCCTACCGTTCCACCTTTGGGGAGGTGAGGGGACTCTGACTGGCTCTGATTCCTCCTCCTCCCAGGAACACACCTGCCACCAGATGAGCTCTCAACCTCCTCAGTCACAGCCTGCTGCTGGTTCTGAGATTTGGTTCTAACTGGACCGTTCTGGGGCTGGTTCTGGTTCTTTTGGGTTTTCTGGTGGTTCTGTTTCCTGGGTCGAGCTTTGCCACCTGCTTTGGGTTTAGATGAAGACTCCATGGTGCTTACAGGGCTCAGTTTGGTCTAAAAAATAAAAGATAATACAAATACTCTTAGAGTTTAAAGGTTTGTGTCAGAAAATAAAACCTGAACACATTTCGTCTTGTTGTTGTTGTCTTTACAAACGCGCTGATTCTACGACTCATTCTAGCTCTCACAAAACTGTTGTTAAATTATCGATTAAACACATTTAAGGTCCTGTTTTAAAGCAGTGAAACTATGAAAGAACCTGAGTCTTTTTTTGTAAGTTTTCGTTCAACATTAAATGGTCTATCAGTTAGTGTTATTTAAGGTGGAACGGAAAATTACCAAAAAAGGCCAATTACAGCCTCGTCATAAAGATTCCTAACGCAAATGTAATCAAATTTAGAGCTGTTACTGACGTCGTTAAAGCTCCAGACTAAGTTTAGCCTCCGAACAACGCAGAGTAAACGTTAAAAAGCGTCAGGTTTTATTCACATTACCTCCTCTGCCGACTCCAATCTCCAAACAGCTGCGGTGAGTAACGGCGCTTTGAATCCGGGTTAAATTCATTACTGCGCTGTTGCATCATGGGAACCGTAGTTTATTTGGACGCGTTTCAGGGGTTACCTTGGAAACAGGTTTTAAAGTCTCTCTCCACTCATAAATCATTGAACCATCCTCTGTGTTCATGATTGTATTTCTTAATTTAATTTTTAAACGCTTTAAATGTGTGTTTGCTGAACTCTACAACATTATACACCTTTATTCGGTCGTTATTCACAGGTCGGCTGCTCGCCTGCAGCTGGAAAGCCCCGCCCCCTGAATTAATGGGATTGGTTTCTTAGATGTGTGAGGTATGAAACATGGCCTGTCTGACTGAGTGTGTTTGGAGCACTGCGGCTTCAAAACTGACGTTCTTCAAATCAAATCAAATCAAAGTCTATTTGTCACACACATAATTATACATGGTACAACTTGCAGTGAAATGCTTTGAGGACTGTCCACACACGTTAACAAAAATAAGAGTTAATGAAATAGAAAATATAAAAACACAAAATTGAACAAGACACCACACACACACACACACACACACACAAACAAGTCTAAACACCACCACACACACACGCTAACAAGACACCAACACATATACACACACACACACACACACACACACACATATACACACACACACACACATGCCACCAAGATTAAACACCACCCCCACACACAATCTAGCTTTCTATAAGGAGCTATTTTAGAGGAAGAAGTCTAGTTCCATTCAGCAACACTGTCAACTTTTCTGTTTCTCTAGAATTTAAATTAATTTAAATGATAAACAGTGTTTCTCTCACACACACCTGTGAACAAATTCACACACACACACACGCCTGTGGACAAATTCACACACACACATATACACACACACACACACACCTGTGGACAAATTCACACACTCACACCTGTGGACAAATTCACGCGTTCACACCTGTGAAAAAATTCACACACTCACACCTGTGGACAAGTTCACACGTTCACACCTGTGGACAAATTCACACACTCACACCTGTGGACAAATTCACACACTCACACCTGTGAACAAATTCACAAACTCACACCTGTGGACAAATTCACGTGTTCACACCTGTGGACAAATTCACACACTCACACCTGTGGACAAATTCACGCGTTCACACCTGTGAAAAAATTCACACACTCACACCTGTGGACAAGTTCACACGTTCACACCTGTGGACAAATTCACACACTCACACCTGTGGACAAATTCACACACTCACACCTGTGAACAAATTCACAAACTCACACCTGTGGACAAATTCACGCGTTCACACCTGTGGACAAATTCACACACTCACACCTGTGAACAAATTCACAAACTCACACCTGAGGACAAATTCACGCGTTCACATCTGTGGACAAATTCACACGTTCACACCTGTGGACAAATTCACACATTCACACCTGTGGACAAATTCACACGTTCACACCTGTAGACAAATTCACACGTTCACACCTGTAGACAAATTCACACGTTCACACCTGTGGACAAATTCACACACTCACACCTGTGGACAAATTCACACGTTCACACCTGTAGACAAATTCACATGTTCACACCTGTGGACAAATTCACACGTTCACAACTGTAGACAAATTCACACACTCACACCTGTGGACAAATTCACACACTCACACCTGTGGACAAATTCACACACTCACACCTGTGGACAAATTGACACACTCTCACCTGTGGACAAATTCACACACTCACACCTATGGACAAATTCACACACTCACACCTATGGACAAATTCACACACTCACACCTATGGACAAATTCACACACACACACCTGTGGACAAATTCACACACTCACACCTGTGGACAGTTTCGCCTGCTCACCTGGTTGTTCTCACTGTCACGAAACAGGGGTATGAATAAAAATAAAAAAAACACCTCCCTTCTCACAGACTTGTCCTTAATGACTGTTTACATTTTGAATCCTCAGAACATGGTATTTATCACCTGACAAACCCTGAGTAGCCTCTAATGGACGAGGTCTGATTAAATCACTTTACAGTCCAATAGCAAGAGGAAAACCTTCCCTGAAGAGTAGGTCCCTGAAGAACAAATTCCCCATCAAAGTGCTTTCGGAACAACATCATCATGTGGATGTGATGCTCAGGTGTCCGGATACTTTTGGCCAGTGTGTTTAATGAATGTGCGAGCGGACGTGTTTGAATCGAGTGCACTGTTCCTTCATGTACACTGTAAACACTGTCACACTGAGTGTGTGGTGTTGGCGGCCTGGGGATGATTAGGATGAGATAAATATCTGGAAAGGAAACAGAGGGCAGGACACCTTTATTTAAATGAGCCTATGACATCATGGGTGGGTTATAAAAGCCAGCATTTACTGTGCCTGTGTGCCAATACCAGACCAGGTGAGACAGAGCATGACAGGTGAGACACAGCAGGACAGGTGAGGTCAGGTGAGGTTTAATGAGGTTTAGGTTAATGGACTCAAACGTAGGTGAGGTCAGGTGAGATACTGTGAGGTTAAGAGGGGTTTATGAGTAGTTTACAGCCGAATAAACTGAGAGTGTGCTTGTGACGAGCTAAAGCTGAGCAGGACAGGTGAGCTCAGGTGCGACATAGCAGGACAGGTGAGGTTAAATGTGGTTTACAGGTAATTCCCTGGCTGACTAACTCACAGATAAACTGAGGGCCCTGGACACTAATTAGCAATGGAAATCCCCTGTGTTCTGATGTGTGGACTCCTGATGGTCAGTCTGTCTCTCAGACTCTCTGCCAAACACCTGACCTCCGTCCAGGACCAGGTGAGTGTGAAGGACGCTGCGAGTGCTTCCAACTCGTTTCGGATCACGTGAAGGACACCGTTTCAGCGGGGATGATTTGATTAACGTACCTAAACGCAGATTAATAGAGTGTATCTTATTGCTTTTCTTGCACGTTGCTGACCTCTGCACACCTGGTCATTTAACTGTGTCTTTTAAACACTATGTTGCGTGTAAATGAATCTGTGTTAGTGTGTTACCTGTATGCAAATAAATCCACGTGAAACTTGTAAATCACCTACATTTTAATTTAAATGACCAGCATTAATTACTCCTCTTTAATTAGCAGCAGTGTGCATTTTGGCGTATGATACTAACTCACCTGTGTGTTGTCTGCACGTTAATTAACCAGTGTTTTACCTGTGTGTTACCTGTTTGCCTGGGTGTTAATTAACCTGATTAAACTGCATGTATTTGTCCATTATTCACACAGTATATTCCCAGTGTTAAATATCCAATGTGTTACCTGTCCTAATAGTACATTAGTTGTGTTACCTGTTTACTAATTCACCTGAACCTTGGTGTCACCTGTGTGTGAAACACCTTCCTAATTTACCTGCGTTCTCTGTGTTATTTACTGTTTGTTACCTGTGTTTTCACTGATTTCAATTGTTATTTAAATAGTAACATGTTACTTGAATATTAATTATATGTTATCTGTGCTTTACTTGGTTAATTACCTCTATGCTAATAAACCTCTGTGTTACCTGTAACACCATGCTCTATAACCTGTAATATACATGTACGAGAAATACTTTGGGTGTTATCTGTGTTAAATAACGTACCATCTTAAATTAAATTAAATATGTTATGTTATGTTATGTTATGTATGTTAGCTAACCCGTTTAACCTGTAATTAACTACGAACATTTCTGTTATATTTACGTTAAAGTTACCTGCAGGTTGATAAACCTTTGTGTTAATTTTTTTCTGTGAACATACCCGCATATTAAATGTATTTTGATTAATATATTTGTTACAACATGGTGCTTAATCTGTGTTGACTAACTCTCCTGAGTGACCTATATGCTAACTAGCTCATGTCTCACCTGCGATCACGCTTCAGGTGCCAGCGGCCAACAGCACACTTAACCTGACCGTGACTGACATCGTTCCAGGGGCCAACTCGTCACACGCTGGTCCAGACGTGGATACAGCAGCGCACGTGAAGAACCTGGCCCCTGCGCGGAGGAAACAAACAAACCGACAGTCGAGTAAACAAGCAAACAAGCGTGAGAAGAGGAAAAACTGCTTTGGGTTCAAAATGGACAGGATCAGCGATTTGAGTGGAATGGGCTGCAGAAAAGACTGAGGCGCCACTTGGTGGGCAAAATTAGGAACTGCAACAACAACAACAATAACCATCACAGCCACAGAAAAAGAACCTGGATCAGATGCTTTAATGAGGTCTACATTCTTCCTGGAGCTGAATACAGAGTAGAAGAAAAAGACCCAAATAAATAAATAAATGAATAAAAACAGATGGACAGATTTGACTGAATTTTGGAAATATCACTATTATATTGTTCGTTTATTCTTTTTTGTTTGACCTGTTTTATGTTGTTGCATGTATTATTCATAGGCTTTATACATATTTCAAGTTTTCATGTTTTTATTTTGTCATTTATTACTTGTCGTGTCATTCTTTTTTTCTTGTTTGTCATGTAAAGATTCTTTTTTTCCCAGAGACTATATAAGTCTTGTTTTGAATGTGCTTCAGTTTAGGCCCAGTCTGGGAAGCTGCTACCTGTCTTTCTGACGCCTCGTTTGTATTTTAACATGTTATATATTTTGTGTATTTGAAAATATGAACAATTTAAAATATATTCTATATAACGTATCTTTATTTGGCTTTTGTTCTTGGAATTTTATTCCTGTTACTCCTGTCTTTCTTTGTACTGATTTACATACATTTTATATATTAAGCTAATGAATTAATCTATTCAATCATTAATTTACTGTAAGCTTTATCCTGTTCATGACGGTGGGCCTGGATTCACTGAAAACCCACCGAGAACTGGACTAGTACATCACAGGGCATCACACACTCACCCAGTCACTCACACACTCACACCTGTGGACACTTTTGAACCACCTACCAACATGTGGAATGGTCTGGGAGAACCTGGATGAAACACAGACAGGAAAACACATTAATCCTCACATAAAATGACCTGATGAGAGGACCCCAGAACCCAAGAGCTGTGTGGGAACAGTACCTTTTGCAACACTGTGCCATTAACCTTAAGTTAATATTTTCCAATTGCTGTAATCTTCTGCTGTAATCATTTGGCATTATCCTGTTAGTTCAGTTACATCTTACATTTTCACAGCCCTGACAGCACTTTTCACATTATAAACTATTTATTCATTAAAATGAATAATGCTTCATGTCTTTATATTATTACACAGTGTTATTCTTTATTTAAAATATACTAGTGTTAGCCTGCAACCTTCTGGTGTGTAGTCTGTATTTGTTTATATTTTATATTGATAAATTAGATGTTTTAATTATATACATTAAAGGTCCTCTATTTGTTTATATATGTTCATCGTTCAAATACTGTAGCTCTTTATACTGCAAACTAAAAGCAATAAACTTTAGCAACGTTAGCCTGTTAGCTCTGCTACATCCGGGCCCTGCGTGCTGGCCCCGCCCCCCCGCGGTGACCCGTATGCAGCGGTGGAATATGGCGGAGGTAAGACGGAAACTCTACTGAAATTTTATTCGAAAAACAAACAATAAAAGTAGCGATGATTCTCTCTTTTTTTGGGCGCGGATATTTTTGAAAAACAGAAAAAGAAATCATCATTAATGCAGGGCGGATTATATCAATTTTTGCTGTGTTAAACTTGTTGAATTTAAAACATATTGAGATGAGCCTGAAGTTATTGGAATTTTTCCTTTCCACCTTAAATGGCGCAGGGGTTGTATGCTGAAGCCGCAGGCGATTGAATTTAAATGCTGCAGCATTTAAGGTGGAACGGATAAATGATGAAAAATATGCCAAGTTGAGTTCGTCATTTTTATTTTCTCCCAAATCAGTGGCCTTATTAACAGCCATAAAATGACGAATTTAGCGATGCCACAATGATGTCTATTTTAACTGTATTTATTTATATTTGGGGCAGTGTTTTGTGTTGTTTAGTGGTTAATATTAACTCTGCAGGAGTCTGGTGTCGGCTGGATATCAGCAGAATGAGCTGATCAGTTTAAGTTATCCCTAATGAGAAATATCTCCTTTATTTTCTCTTTAATGTAATGCTGTAGCCGCTATTTTGGGTAAATATATTATCCATTTTTATTTCAATATTAACCAAATCTCTTCATCTCCTCCTTAATATAATATTTATTGCAAACATATAAAAATACAGAGCCAAATATTTCACAGTTCTCTTTTCTGAAAACAAGTATTAACAATAATAATTGTACATAGTGTTGTAAACCAATCCCTCCACCAGTAAAACATAGTCTCTTATTTAAATAAAAACTGCAGTAATATATAACAAACCTTCCATGAAAAGCACAACCTGAGAACAGTTACAAAAATAGTATTTAGAGCAGATTATGTTAGTGATGAAGAGATTGGGAAAACTTTATTCTGTTCAGGGATCAGTTGCTCTTCCAGTTAATATCACTAAGCTAAAATGAAGGGATGGGTCTGAGGTGATCTTGGGTTCAAGCCTGGGGTCAGTGTGTGTGTGTGTGTGTGTGTGTGTTCTCGAAAGAAGCTTTTTCTGCACCAGTGTAATGTTGATTTAATTAAACACAGTGTTTATGAAATGAACAAAACGACTAAATGAAGTGTGTGGAGGACGTGGTAAGAGCACTACCCCCCATTCCTCACAGCACAGATAAATAATTCTGTTCTGTCAGATTCACAGGAGAGTTACTCCATTTTACCTGGGTTTCGTAGAACACTCAGACACACACTCATCTTCGTGAACAGGGAATGTTCGTAAATCATTACTCGGTTCTGAATTTAAGATCTGGTCTGTGTGTTTGAATGATGCTGAAGTGAAACCCCTGGTTCTTTCTCCACCAATGAGGTCAGTTCTATAAACAGCAAGTTTCTTTAGAACGCAGCATTTCGCGTTCTTAGTTTCCATTCGGTCAAATGTGTCTCCTGAGGGTGTGTTCAGGGATGGCACTGATGGGTGTGTACACTGTGGGGAGCTCGGACAGTGCCTCTCCGTGATTGGTCCAAAGAAAGAACAAAAAAACGACCACAGATGGATTAAATAAACATGTTAGTGACTCGATGAGGCTCTACTGATAATATTGGAGTCGACAGATATCTGCTTTTCCAGAGATTATCAGCATTGGGCTGGTGCTTTGATATCGCTGATGTTTCAAACCCACGTTTGCTGACGCATTTATTTTATTTCTGAAGAAGACTGGGTGACACTCTTGTTCTAAAAATATATGATGAATGTGTAGAAATAGTTTTTCTTCCTCTCTGAGAGGGTGGAGGAGCTCAGAGACAGAGCTGCAGTTACAGTAAACTGCTAAAGGGCCCCAGGGGTGGGTTTCTTTGTGTTTAATCTTTCGCTTTAAGTTATTTCTATATATTTATTTAATTATCTTTAGTTATTTTGAGTAGATTTCCGAGGTTTCTTACCTTTATTTTATAAATGTGGATATTGGCATTGGTGTGTTCGTGCATGTTTAATATTGAATATCAGCATCAGCCCAGAATTCTCATATCTGTGCACGTCCGCTGTGTTATAACTCATTTACATAAAGGAGAGAAGACCTGGACTCAAATATGTTCATGGGCTACAAATTTCCCGCTCCTTCAGGAAATAACTGGACACCCGTCGCTCTGTTGATCAAACCATACTCAATGAATTTGTCTTTATTTAAACTCATTAATTATGCAGAAGTCTTGTAAATTATAGTGTAAACCTACATCGGCTGTCTCTGTCTCTGTCACAGCTCCAGGGTCCTGGATGTTGTGGGTTCTAGTCCCATTCCGGGTGACTGTCTGTGAGGAGTGAGGTGTGTTCTCCCTGTGTCTGCGTGGGTTTCCTCCGGGTGACTGTCTGTGAGGAGTGAGGTGTGTTCTCTCTGTGTCTGCGTGGGTTTCCTCCGGGTGACTGTCTGTGAGGAGTGTGGTGTGTTCTCCCTGTGTCTGTGTGGGTTTCCTGCAGGTGACTGTCTGTGAGGAGTGTGGTGTGTTCTCTCTGTGTCTGCGTGGGTTTCCTGCAGGTGACTGTCTGTGAGGAGTGTGGTGTGTTCTCTCTGTGTCTGCGTGGGTTTCCTGCGGGTGACTGTCTGTGAGGAGTGTGGTGTGTTCTCCCTGTGTCTGCGTGGGTTTCCTGCGGGTGACTGTATGTGAGGAGTGTGGTGTGTTCTCCCTGTGTCTGTGTGGGTTTCCTCCGGGTGACTGTATGTGAGGAGTGTGGTGTGTTCTCCCCGTGTCTGCGTGGGTTTCCTGCGGGTGACTGTCTGTGAGGAGTGTGGTGTGTTCTCTTTGTGTCTGTGTGGGTTTCCTGCGGGTGACTGTATGTGAGGAGTGTGGTGTGTTCTCTCTGTGTCTGCGTGGGTTTCCTCCGGGTGACTGTCTGTGAAGAGTGTGGTGTGTTCTCTCTGTGTCTGCGTGGGTTTCCTGCGGGTGACTGTCTGTGAGGAGTGTGGTGTGTTCTCCCTGTGTCTGCGTGGGTTTCCTCCGGGTGACTGTCTGTGAAGAGTGTGGTGTGTTCTCCCTGTGTCTGTGTGGGTTTCCTCCGGGTGACTGTCTGTGAGGAGTGTGGTGTGTTCTCTCTGTGTCTGTGTGGGTTTCCTCCGGGTGACTGTCTGTGAGGAGTGTGGTGTGTTCTCCCTGTGTCTGCGTGGGTTTCCTGCGGGTGACTGTCTGTGAGGAGTGTGGTGTGTTCTCCCTGTGTCTGCGTGGGTTTCCTGCGGGTGACTGTCTGTGAGGAGTGTGGTGTGTTCTCCGTGTCTGCGTGGGTTTCCTGCGGGTGACTGTCTGTGAGGAGTGTGGTGTGTTCTCTCTGTGTCTGTGTGGGTTTCCTCCGGGTGACTGTTTGTGAGGAGTGTGGTGTGTTCTCCCTATGTCTGCGTGGGTTTCCTCCGGGTGACTGTATGTGAGGAGTGTGGTGTGTTCTTCCTGTGTCTGCGAGGGTTTCCTGCAGGTGCTCCGGTTTCCACCCATGCTCCAAAAACACTCTCTGATAGGTGGATTGGAGATTCGAAAGTGTCCTTAGGTGTGAGTGTGTGTCGCCCTGTGAAGGATTTGTTCCAGGGTGTGTTCCCGCCTTGTGCCCAATGATTCCGGGGAGGCTCCAGACCCACCGCCGCACTGAACTGGATAAGGGCTACAGACAATGAACGAATGAGTGAAAATCTTCTTTAAAGTGTATAATTCAGGGTGGGGTTGTGGTGCTTTGTGTTGTTACCCACTGACTGATAACATTAGACCATAGAGCAGTAGATTTAACACATGCTGCTCAACTTGTTATTATTGTTAATGAATTAATTTCTGAAGATGGTGATAACACCTGTGTGTTTTCTTGTTTTTGTCTTTTGTTACAGTCCTCCTTGGGGAATTCAAGCCCAGGTAAATATCTCCTCTGTTTCCTTTGGCCTCTCCAGGGTTTTTCAGCTCTTTTGCTGAGCTCCAGATTTTTTCTTTTTCTTGCTTTGTCCGTTTACAAAAGTGACTTGAAATATAACGTCCTCACATACTCATCACATCTGAGGTTACAGTAAACGATGCAGGTGAACACACACCTGTTCAGGTGAACTGGACCGAAGCGCTGGAGCAGGGGGCTGGATGTGTTTGACAGAGTTGTATTAAAGTCAGAGCTAACGGTGCGGGTGTGCCTCTCGCTGCAGGGGTTTCAGTGGGCTCTGACAGCCTGGACTTCGGCCCTTCGGCTGAGATGCTCGTTCAGGAGTTTGACGATGAGCGGACGCTGGAGGAGGAGGAGCTTCTGGAGGGAGACTCCAACTTCCGCAACGAGATTGAGGACCTGACCCGGGTAAATAGATACACTCTGCTCAGAGCTGCGTGGACACATCTGCGCCGATGGCATCCAAACACACATCATTCACAATCATGTGTTTTACAGCTGGTTTTTGGGAAATGAATGAATGAATTAATGGTGTAACATGGCACTAAGTAAACAGTTATGAGTGTATATGATTAACCATTAGAGGGAGAGATGTCCCAGTCAGTTTTTATTTAGCATTTCTTCAAATATATTTATTTAAAGTTAAACCTCTCTGGTACCCATCAGCTCCAGTTGATTCCGTCTCATGATTGGCTGATGGTTTTGAAGCCTTTTCACTCATTCCTAAATCAAATAAAAAGAGAACATACCTAGAGCCGTGCAGTAGTCTAAGTGTTAACCCTATCGTGAGTTTGAAGGACTCCATGGAGCTTGTCTTTCTCTGTGTGAATGGGTCAGACACCCTCCCAAACATGTCGAGCTATCAGTGAGGACTTGACGACAGTAAAGATTGAGGATGTGCACTAATACAGCTTCTATCAGTGTGTTGTGAAAATGATATTGTTGTGACATTGCACAGGAAGGAGAGATGCCTATTCAGGATCTCCTGAACCTCTACGGTTATGGAGGAGTGGGATCTCCAGAGGAAGAGGAGGAGGATGAGGAGGAGGAAGAGGAGGATGAGGAGGATGAAGTAGAAGAGCTGGATAATGACGAGAGCAGTCGGAGTACAGGGGAACTGAAGAGGAATAAGGTTCAGTATTTATTTTTACATTTTCTTTTATCAGTCGGGTGAAGAGTCGGATGTTTGAGTTGTGTTGCATCGTTTAGCTCAGTTCCACTCGACAGCACACACTGACACGTGTGCACAATGAAACATCACGTCTGAGAGAGTGAAGGACAGCGACAGGTTAGAAAATAAGTGAAATAAAAACACGTTCTACATCGTTCAGGCTCGTATCTGGCCAGCGGGGCTTAGATCACTGAACGAACAGACACTTGTAGTTAACACGGCACAGACCGCGTTCCAGCGAACTGAGGCTCAAGTCACAGGACCGATTAGAGGCGCTTATAGCATTAGAGATGTAATTCATAGTGTTTTGTCTGTTTTCATCTTCCTTCATCTCTGTTTTAAGACAAACTCAGCACTGACCTCACAGCTGCGGTGGGCTGCTGGGCTTGTGTTTTCCCTCATTTTTAGAGCGGGACATCACTAGTCAGTGAGCTCCCACAGCACCCCCTCCCTGTGGGTCTCTTAAATGCACATGAATAACCACATTTTATCTTGTGCTTGGTCAGATATTTTGACACACCACACATTCATAATTTTGAAATACTGTCCTCATTTGAACACCTGTGCTATAGGGTATTATCCGTATTTTAGTTATTGATATTCACTGTAATGCAGCACTGAAGTGTGGTACATTTGCAATTCTTCATGTGTGTGTTGAGGTGTAGAAGTGATGTAGTGAAGTATTGTGTGTGTCTTGTTTCGTCAGGATGAGAGTGTGAAGATTTGTAAAGAAAAGGAGGGTCATGCAGCACCTGAAGATCACTCTCATTCAGCCAAGAACTGCAGCACAGCCGAGCTCATCCGGCCTCAGAACCGAGCTTACTTTCAGAGTGAGACCCCTCACAGATCACAGATTAAACACAGACCCCTCACAGATCACAGATTAAACACAGACCCCTCACAGATCACAGATTAAACACAGACCTCTCACGGATCACAGATTAAACACAGACCTCTCACAGATCACAGATTAAACACAGACCCCTCACGGATCACAGATTAAACACAGACCTCTCACAGATCACAGATTAAACACAGACCCCTCACAGATCACAGATTAAACACAGACCTCTCACGGATCACAGATTAAACACAGACCCCTCACAGATCACAGATTAAACACAGACCTCTCACGGATCACAGATTAAACACAGACCCCTCACAGATCACAGATTAAACACAGACCTCTCACGGATCACAGATTAAACGCAGACCTCTCACAGATCACAGATTAAACGCAGACCTCTCACGGATCACAGATTAAACGCAGACCTCTCACGGATCACAGATTAAACGCAGACCTCTCACAGATCACAGATTAAACGCAGACCTCTCACAGATCACAGATTAAACGCAGACCTCTCACAGATCACAGATTAAACGCAGACCTCTCACAGATCACAGATTAAACCCAGACCTCTCACAGATCACAGATTAAACACAGACCTCTCACAGATCACAGATTAAACACAGACCCCTCACGGATCACAGATTAAACACAGACCTCTCAGAAATCACAGATTAAACACAGACCTCTCACGGATCACAGATTAAACACAGACCTCTCACAGATCACAGATTAAACACAAACCCCTCACAGATCACAGATTAAACACAGACCTCTCACAGATCACAGATTAAACACAGACCTCTCACAGATCACAGATTAAACACAGACCCCTCACGGATCACAGATTAAACACAGACCTCTCAGAAATCACAGATTAAACACAGACCTCTCACGGATCACAGATTAAACACAGACCTCTCACAGATCACAGATTAAACACAGACCCCTCACAGATCACAGATTAAACACAGACCCCTCACAGATCACAGATTAAACACAGACCTCTCACGGATCACAGATTAAACACAGACCTCTCACAGATCACAGATTAAACACAGACCCCTCACAGATCACAGATTAAACACAGACCCCTCACGGATCACAGATTAAACACAGACCTCTCACAGATCACAGATTAAACACAGACCCCTCACAGATCACAGATTAAACACAGACCTCTCACGGATCACAGATTAAACACAGACCCCTCACAGATCACAGATTAAACACAGACCTCTCACGGATCACAGATTAAACGCAGACCTCTCACGGATCACAGATTAAACGCAGACCTCTCACGGATCACAGATTAAACGCAGACCTCTCACAGATCACAGATTAAACGCAGACCTCTCACAGATCACAGATTAAACGCAGACCTCTCACAGATCACAGATTAAACGCAGACCTCTCACAGATCACAGATTAAACGCAGACCTCTCACAGATCACAGATTAAACGCAGACCTCTCACAGATCACAGATTAAACGCAGACCTCTCACAGATTAAACGCAGACCTCTCACAGATCACAGATTAAACGCAGACCTCTCACAGATCACAGATTAAACGCAGACCTCTCACAGATCACAGATTAAACACAGACCTCTCACAGATTAAACACAGACCTCTCACAGATCACAGATTAAACACAGACCTCTCACAGATCACAGATTAAACACAGACCTCTCACAGATCACAGATTAAACACAGACCTCTCACAGATCACAGATTAAACACAGACCTCTCACAGATCACAGATTAAACGCAGACCTCTCACAGATCACAGATTAAACGCAGACCTCTCACAGATCACAGATTAAACGCAGACCTCTCACAGATCACAGATTAAACGCAGACCTCTCACAGATCACAGATTAAACGCAGACCTCTCACAGATCACAGATTAAACGCAGACCTCTCACAGATTAAACGCAGACCTCTCACAGATCACAGATTAAACGCAGACCTATCACAGATCACAGATTAAACGCAGACCTATCACAGATCACAGATTAAACGCAGACCTCTCACAGATCACAGATTAAATGCAGACCTCTCACAGATTAAACGCAGACCTCTCACAGATCACAGATTAAACACAGACCTCTCACAGATTAAACACAGACCTCTCACGGATCACAGATTAAACACAGACCTCTCACGGATCACAGATTAAACACAGACCTCTCACGGATCACAGATTAAACACAGACCTCTCACAGATCACAGATTAAACACAGACCTCTCACAGATCACAGATTAAACACAGACCTCTCACAGATCACAGATTAAACACAGACCTCTCACAGATCACAGATTAAACACAGACCTCTCACAGATCACAGATTAAACACAGACCTCTCACAGATCACAGATTAAACACAGACCTCTCACGGATCACAGATTAAACACAGACCTCTCACGGATCACAGATTAAACACAGACCTCTCACGGATCACAGATTAAACACAGACCTCTCACAGATCACAGATTAAACACAGACCTCTCACAGATTAAACACAGACCTCTCACAGATCACAGATTAAACGCAGACCTCTCACAGATTAAACACAGACCCCTCACAGATTAAACACAGACCTCTCACAGATCACAGATTAAACGCAGACCTCTCACAGATCACAGATTAAACACAGACCTCTCACAGATTAAACACAGACCTCTCACGGATCACAGATTAAACACAGACCTCTCACGGATCACAGATTAAACACAGACCTCTCACAGATCACAGATTAAACACAGACCTCTCACAGATCACAGATTAAACACAGACCTCTCACAGATCACAGATTAAACACAGACCTCTCACAGATCACAGATTAAACACAGACCTCTCACAGATCACAGATTAAACACAGACCTCTCACAGATCACAGATTAAACACAGACCTCTCACAGATCACAGATTAAACACAGACCTCTCACGGATCACAGATTAAACACAGACCTCTCACAGATCACAGATTAAACACAGACCTCTCACAGATTAAACACAGACCTCTCACAGATCACAGATTAAACGCAGACCTCTCACAGATTAAACACAGACCCCTCACAGATTAAACACAGACCTCTCACAGATTAAACACAGACCTCTCACAGATCACAGATTAAACGCAGACCTCTCACAGATCACAGATTAAACGCAGACCTCTCACAGATCACAGATTAAACACAGACCCCTCACAGATTAAACACAGACCTCTCACAGATCACAGATTAAACGCAGACCTCTCACAGATCACAGATTAAACACAGACCTCTCACGGATCACAGATTAAACACAGACCTCTCACGGATCACAGATTAAACACAGACCTCTCACAGATCACAGATTAAACGCAGACCTCTCACAGATCACAGATTAAACGCAGACCTCTCACAGATCACAGATTAAACGCAGACCTCTCACAGATCACAGATTAAACGCAGACCTCTCACAGATTAAACACAGACCTCTCACGGATCACAGATTAAACACAGACCTCTCACGGATCACAGATTAAACACAGACCTCTAACAGATCACAGATTAAACACAGACCTCTCACAGATCACAGATTAAACACAGACCTCTCACAGATCACAGATTAAACACAGACCTCTCACGGATCACAGATTAAACACAGACCTCTCACGGATCACAGATTAAACACAGACCTCTCACGGATCACAGATTAAACACAGACCTCTCACAGATCACAGATTAAACACAGACCTCTCACAGATCACAGATTAAACACAGACCTCTCACAGATCACAGATTAAACACAGACCTCTCACAGATCACAGATTAAACACAGACCTCTCACAGATCACAGATTAAACACAGACCTCTCACAGATCACAGATTAAACACAGACCTCTCACAGATCACAGATTAAACGCAGACCTCTCACAGATTAAACACAGACCTCTCACAGATCACAGATTAAACACAGACCTCTCACAGATCACAGATTAAACACAGACCCCTCACAGATTAAACACAGACCTCTCACAGATCACAGATTAAACGCAGACCTCTCACAGATCACAGATTAAACGCAGACCTCTCACGGATCACAGATTAAACACAGACCTCTCACGGATCACAGATTAAACACAGACCTCTCACGGATCACAGATTAAACACAGACCTCTCACAGATCACAGATTAAACACAGACCTCTCACAGATTAAACACAGACCTCTCACAGATCACAGATTAAACACAGATGGTAAAACCTTGGTGTTTAATTTTTTTTAGATAATGAAGCAGATGAAGAGTCAGAGGAAGATGAAGATTACATTCCCTCAGAGGACTGGAAAAAAGTAAGTTCCTTCCTGATTCTATTCTCTCAGGGTTCTCCATGCTGACTCCCTGTTGTCTTGGGGTTCTCTTTCCTGACTCTCTGATCTCCCTGGGTTCTCCTCATTCGGAAATTCTTTCTGAATTTGTTGTTTGGTTTTATTGTTTAACAGGAAATCATGGTGGGCTCCATGTATCAGGCTGAAACTCCTGCAGGGCTGTGCAAGTACAAAGAGAATGAGAGAGGTACGTCTCACATTCAGCAGTACTAAAAGGGTCATATTATGAAAAAGCGTACTTGTTCAGTTCATGTTCACATTAAAGTGGTGATCTGAAGCCCACCAACCCACACGCTGTGAAACAAGACCCCAGTCAGTTTTCTGTGCGCTGCCTAAGATGTGATCCACCACCACATCACACCTGCTCTGTGGGGGTCCTGAGCGCTGAAGAACAGGGGGAAAGGGAGGGAACAAAGTATGCAGAGCAACAGATGTACTACAGTGTGTAATTATAAAAGTATTCGTCCCTCTCTGCTGTCAGTGTATGAAAACGATGACCAGCTGCTGTGGAACCCGGAGTTTCTGCCAGAGAACCTGGTGAGGGAGTTTCTGACGGAGGCGTGTAAACGAACCGGAGAAGAGACCGGAGTGGAGGCTATCCCTGAGGGGTCTCACATCAAAGACAACGAGCAGGTACAGCAGAGGCAGGCCACATTATTAGAAACACCTTCCGTTCTATTTAGGAGAACTGCTGTGTAATAATCTAAAGACAAACAAACAAAGAGACACCTACATTGTACACACTCTGGTCAGTTTACCACAGACACCCACCCTCTGTTCTCTTTAGTCACTTTATTATAAACACACTCTGAACGAGGGGTAGGTCTTCACTCACATGTTGCGCTAATGCTGTGTGTCGTCTCCAGGCGCTGTACGAACTGGTGAAGTGTGACTTTGACACGGAAGAGGCTCTGAGGAGACTGAGGTTTAACGTCAAAGCTGCCAGAGGTGAGGCGTCTGTCGTAGAGTGTAATCATGCAGGTGTTTTACTGAGACAGAGGGCGCACCTGCAGAGTGTAGAGTGTAAAATTCACCTTCCATTTAAAGTCCAGTTACTGGAGTAAAACAGTGTGAGCTCCTAAAGCCCCTTCAGCCCTGAGAGAGAGAGAGAGAGAGCTGTGGTGGAGCTGAAGTGTGGACCTCTCTGTTCTTCTCTGTCTGATCATTCTGGTCTAAAACATTAATACAAATGTGCTCTAAAGTGTTTTGTGCCGCGAAGAATTGTAGTTTAGAATTCAAACATTCTTTTGTTATTTTATGGCGACGGTTGTGTTCTATTAAAATCACAATCATCAGTCTCTAACGTCTGTAACTGGTCTAAACCCACACTCACATGGACTTTTGGACACAGTATTGTCCCCAAGAACAGAACAAACCCATCACAGTCTTCTGCAGCTTTTTCCTGATGGAGCTCAGAACCAACGCAGTGCCCAATAAACTCTTCACTTTTCACACTGCTTCAGTTATAGGTTCTTTTCTGTTGAATACAATGAGAATTGTGATTTTTTTTTTTAAATAAAACACACAACAGTCACTGTACAGTCACAAAAAAACCTGAGAAAATGTCTGAATTTTTTATTTCAATAATATGTTACAAGATCGTGCTTTCAATTTATTTGTGACAATAAATAAAAAGCTGAAACTCCACAGTTGACACAATCACAGAGCAACAACACAACACCTCATCTCTCTCTCTCTAACACACACGCGCACACACACACACACACACACACTCTCTCTCACACGCACACACACACACACACACACACTCTCTCACACGCACACACACACACACACACACTCTCTCTCACACGCACACACACACACACACACACACTCACACGCACACACACACACTCTCACACGCACACACACACACACACTCTCTCTCGCACACACACACACACACACTCTCTCTCACACACACACTCTCTCTCACACACACACACTCTCTCACACACTCTCTCTCACACACATACACACACACACTCTCTCTCTCACACACACACACACTCTCTCTCACACACTCTCTCTCTCTCTCACATACACACACTCTCTCTCACACACACACACTCTCTCTCTCACACACACACTCTTTCTCTCACACACACTCACACACTCTCTTTCACACACACGCACGCGCACACACACACTCTCTCTCTCACATGCACACACACTCTCTCACTCACACACACACACACTCTCTCACTCACACACACACACACTCTCTCACTCACACACACACACACTCTCTCACTCACACACACACACACTCTCTCACTCACACACACACACTCTCTCACTCACACACACACACACACTCTCTCACTCACACACACACACACACTCTCTCACTCACACACACACACACACTCTCTCACTCACACACACACACACTCTCTCACTCACACACACACACACACTCTCTCACTCACACACACACACACACTCTCTCTCACACACACACACACACTCTCTCTCACACACACACACACACTCTCTCACACACACACACACACACAGGTAGAGAACAGAGTTAGAGACTGAATGTGAACAGAGGGGATGACACTAAAGAGAAAGGAGATTTGTTTTTAAAGTGCTGAAGTTCATCAGTGTTAAACTGCATTACACCTGTCTGTCTCCACAGAGGAGCTGTCTGTGTGGACCGAGGAGGAATGTAGAAATTTTGAACAAGGTCTAAAAGCTTATGGGAAGGATTTTCACCTCATTCAAGCCAACAAGGTAAGAGCAGAGCTGGTTTATTCAGGCTCCACCCACAAACGTGTTCTGATGTCATTTTTGTCGTGATGTTCGATGCCCCGATCCGGCCCGAATGAATACAGCAGTGAGTTTACACCCCGGTGCTGGGCCTGAAGCGATACCTCGAGGAGCTGATATGGATTCAGTACTAAAAATTACTAATGCAAAAATAAAGCTGTGTTTAATCCACCAAACTGTACACAGCTCTCTGAGATTCACACGGATGATTATCACTGGAGCAGAGGGCTCTCAGGCTGTGGGCTGGTGGTAGGAGGAAGAGGAGGTAAGCCATGGCCTTATGGCTGTAGGAGTGGGATTGTGCTGGTTAGATTCCCAATACCTGAAGAGAAATGGGGGAGAGGGGAGTGAAGGAACAGCACTCTCTCATCCCTCAACATCCATGACTGAGGGGCCCTGGAGCCAAGCACTTAACCCCCAACTTCTCCACAGGCACTGAGGATGACTGCCCTGTCTGTGTGTGTACATTGTACAATGACAAATAATTTTTATTTAATTTGACGGCAGTGAGAGAGAGACCAGAGAGTGAGAGAGAGACCAGAGAGTGAGAGAGAGACCAGAGAGTGAGAGAGAGACCAGAGAGAGAGAGAGAGAGAGAGAGAGAGACCAGAGAGAGAGAGAGAGAGAGACCAGAGAGAGAGAGAGACCTGAGAAAGGCAAATGTCCAGAATGAGAGAGAGACCAGAGAGAGAGAAAGAGAGAGAGAGACCAGAGAGAGACAAGAGAGAGAGAGACCAGAGAAAGGCAAGTGTCCAGAATGAGAGAGAGAGAAAGAGAGAGAGAGACCAGAGAGAGAGAGAGACCAGAGAGAGACAAGAGAGAGAGAGACCAGAGAAATGCAAGTGTCCAGAATGAGAGAGAGAGAAAGAGAGAGAGAGACCAGAGAGAGACAAGAGAGAGAGAGACCAGAGAAAGGCAAGTGTCCAGAATGAGAGAGAAAGAGAGAGAGAGACCAGAGAGAGAGAGAGAGAGAAAGAGAGAGAGAGACCAGAGAAAGGCAAGTGTCCAGAATGTGAGGTCACTTCTAGCTGGGAAAGAAGCCCGTAAATCTTCGGTGTCTGTTGTAAAACGGAACACGCTGAAGCTCGAGAGTTAACACTAATGATGGCATTTAAAGTAACATTTAGAAGAAAACCACATTTCCACCGACTCTAGAAACACTCGATTAGCCAAGACATGTTTGGAGACATTGCTAACAAACCCCAGAAGTTTATAGTCTCCAATCATGTCTGAGGTTCAGTGGGATTTTTATGGCTCAGGTTCAGTGAAGTTTGTCTAACCTCAGCAGTAGATTTGACAAAACACATCACTGATATAAAGCCGATGAATGAAAGTGTTGTGGTGACAGATGTTGGTCCTGCGCTGTGTCCAGGTCCGGACGCGGTCTGTAGGGGAGTGCGTGGCGTTTTATTACATGTGGAAGAAGTCTGAAAGATATGATTTCTTCGCTCAGCAAACTCGACTCGGCAAGAGGAAATATAACCTCCATCCAGGAGTCACGTGAGTTCCCTCTTTACTGTGCTCAGTTCACAATCTACTTTTTTCTTTATTCGGTTTGTCTCCAGTTTTTGCTGTATTTTCTCCCCAGTGTTAACAGTTCCTCGTGAGTATGTCTTCCCCACGGTGCCCCCAGCCTCAGGAGGGTGGAGGCAAATATGTGCTTCCTCTGAGACACTAGAGGCCAAAGCATTAATTTGTAATGAGCTGCCGCTAACGCAGCACTTCAGATCAGATTCAATTTATTTGTCACATTCAAAGTTATACAAGTACAACATTGCAGCGAAATTACATTCTGTCTGTCCACTCGCCCAACAGGGGTTAGGTGTGCGCAACAGACGCGACGGCAGCAGGTGCCTGCGCCATCTTACAGTTAAAAAAAAAACTGGATTACAACAGGGAAGTGGTGGTAAAAAAAAAAAAGGTCACAGACTGTGCCTTAAGGAAGAATGTAGTAGCAGTCACGTGTCCTCGAGCTCGCAGTTCACAGGTAGGTGCAGCAGAATCTCCATGACAACGTACATGGCACTTGAAGGAGAAAGCAAACTGCCCAGATGTGTTATAGCAGCAGTGATGGGGAGAGGCTAGTGCTGCTCTTTAGGACTCCCCGCCTTGGTCGGCTGAGGCATCACCTGATTTGAAAAGCCCTGATGATAGGGCCAAGGCTTAGAATGCTGCAACACATTCAACTAAAATATAATTTATATTTAGAAATGCACTGAGGAGAGAAATAAAATAGCACAGGGAAAAGAAAATGGAAACAAAAACAGTTTTAAAGCCCTTTAGTGGTCTCACTGGTGGTCCTGTTCTGGCTCATTAAAGGTAATTAGTTGATAGTGTGGTGGAAAATTACGACAGAGTCTGAGTCAACATCAAATGAGACAGCAATTTATTACGTGAGAGAGGAATGCCGCGTGCAACGCTGTTTACATCTCTCTGCTGACCATTTTTGATTAGCGTCTTTTATACCTGGAAAACCCTTTGAAGTTCACCATCTGTTCGCTCTTTTACATTTCAATCATCTTTCGCCGTGTCCTGTTCCCATAACTCAGTTTCCCACCATTTGTTTTCCCCTATCTCCTGTATTTCTAACACCTTTCCAGACGTGGCCGGTGCCTCCCCCTCTACCTCCGTGGTCTGGAGACAAAGGGAGTTGATAGAAGGGAAGGTGTCGATATGTTATTTGAAACACACACACACACACACACACACACACACACACAAGTCTGCGGACTCACACAGAGAATTGGGAATAAAACAATTTCAGTTTACCCAAGCATGCGTGGCCATTGCTGATTAAAAATATCTCTATTGATTATGAATCATTTCTATAAACAAATTTCCATCACAATAGCGTCAAATATTCTCATTACACGATATAAAGAAAACAACGTATATTTCTCAGACGCTGGTCAACTCCCTGCAGAGCAATTTTCAGGCTCTACACACAACTATTTTCCAGAAATCCCACACTAAACACATTCAGTCTGTGCTCACTGTTTACACCTGGAGTGCACCCCTTGGCGCTGTCGAACAACACATTCAATGTCAGTAGAATTGTAGTTCAGTGAATGTTTTCCCTGAGTGACGGTTGTTTGGACTTATTACATAAACTCAGGGTCACACTCCAATTACATCAGCTCCCAGGGTTTAACTGGAGTGTCAGAAGTAATCTGCATCTTTTAAAGCCAATAGCACTCCCTCAGACTGTAACATAAATAGGTGAGTTTCCTACCGGACTGGATTAGGAAATGCGTAAACCGATCAACTCTAAAACTGAGTCAGGACTGAGTCAGACTGTCAGGACGTGTTGCAGAAGCACAGGGGTATGGCATCAGGCTAATAAAGGGTTTTTGCATGAAATGATGAGCTGGAAGCAGCCAGTGAGAGCTCAGTAGCATGGACTGCAGTGAAGAAGATGCTAACGTGCAATGAGTTGATGTTGTGCTCGACATGTAAGTTGCCTACATACATCTGAACTCACGTTTGTGTATGAGAACATGTCTAATAATATACACTGACAGTGTAGTTTCCTCAGCGTAATCTTTTAACCGATTGGCATTCAATCAAACGTGGTTTGGCAAACGACTGATTACTGTTTACCATGCAGTGCACCATATATACTAAGCATAGATAGCTTATTTATTTATTTTACAACCCCATTTCCAGATAAATTCGGACATTTTGTACAATTAAATAAAACAGTTAATTAAAAGTGAAATGGAAAATCTCTTGAATGTTGACAGAAGCACAAAAATATTTCCAATGTCCTCGTTGACCAACTTGACTGTATTTTGTAAATAAAAGCACATTTAGAATTTGAAGCCTGTATCACACACAGGTGAGTTTAACACTGTAATACGTCACATGTCCTTTTAATTACACAGTTTAATCATTTGGGAACTGAGGATACCAGTTGATAATGATTTGCAAGCTGAATTTTCCCCCATTCTGGCTTGATGTGAGACTTCAGATGCTCAGCACGCTGTGGTCACAGCTGTCAGATTCTCCTCTTTGTGATGACCGTAGGAGATCTGGATGTAGACTTTGTAGAAATAAAGTGTATATGTGCTTCACTGTTGAACAATGCCTGACATTCTTTTGCTGAAATAACCATGAACTTCCCTGGATAAGACTTCATCTTGACGGCAGAATACGTCTCCCTAAAAACCCAATGTTTGCCTCTACATCAGTGAAGTTTCAGACATATGCAAACCTCCCGTGCCATGGTCCCTGATGCCCCCCAGTACCATGAGAGATGCTCGCTTAGACCCTAGAGAAATCACTAGCCACATAGGACTGATATGTGGAGTTGTACTTCAGGATGTTAGATCCTGTACTCCTAGGCCCATTTGGCTGTATTTATCACAGTAGTGAGTGTTTCTCATGCAGCACCGTTTGAGGGCTCAAAGGCCATGCATTTCCACAGTGATACCCTACACAGACAGAGACATCTCCAGATTACTTCAAGCCTTTTGCAGTGATGTGCAGCACACTTTGAAATCTTGTACTGAACAGTTCAGATTTTTATTTATTTATTTTTTGAGTTTGACAGTTTTGCAAAGTTAGGCCAGAAGTGTTGAGCCATAATCGGATTTTGCTGCCGAGGATGAGCCTTTGGTGGAAGCTCCTGTTGTACTCGATCCTGATCCCCGCTCCTGTTACCAGTTCACCTGCTTATTATGGATTTATTCAAGATTCAAGTGGTTCTTGAATACTCTGATTCTGTCCCAAAGTTTTTGGGGTGTGTTGCGTGAATCAAACTTGGAATATTTTTATATTTACACAATAAAATTCAATTGTTGGGTAAAGGTAATAAAAATCTTTTCTTTGTACTTTTTAGTAAAATAAATCTCCAAGAGAATGAACACAGCACAGAATCTGTTGCTTATTGCATTTAACAAAATGTCTCAATGTGGTATTAATCCAAGTGGGACATATTAACTTTATATAGCACGCAGATTTGCAGTTTGTATTGTCTTGGTGAATGCAAAACAGACCAGACAAGCACTGTTAATAAGCATTCATCTCAAGGACAAATGTAATTAAAATGACAATAAATAAAATAAAGTAATAATGAAGGGCCATGGAGAGGCGCTAAAGATGTGTGTGAATATCTCTACATATATATTCAGGTCTCAGTACATCAGTACACCTAACGAACACCTGTATGTTTCACTAATAACTTTGTGGGATTTGAGGGGTCAACTGTTATTTTTGCCCGAGATATTTCTCCATTGGCCTATATTTTTATTGCAGTGAAAACTGCAGCACTGGAGGATGGATGGTGTGACCCCTCTGAAGAAGACCCACTGCAGTTTCGCCCCAGGGTGTCCTCAGGGGTTCATCTGGATGTTCAGAAATACTACAGCCGTTCTGATCTCTTCCAGCTACTCTTCAGTAAAGAGGTGATCCGAACCCTGTGCACGAATATCAACAAATACGCAGCCAGGAAGAACACAGAGGGTCTGAAGAGGCAGTGGACGGATGGAGACGCTGAGGAAACGCTGCAGCTATTTTGGACTGGTGAAGCCTTCATCTATCCTCTGTGATGCCTGCACATGAGCGGAGAGGTTTATTTCGCCTCAGGAGCAGATCTTGTTTGTCTGCAAGACCTACCACCACCCACACCACAACCTCTCTATAGATGAAGGCATGGTGGCCACCAAGGCCAGGATCGGGATGAAGCAGCACATAAAGTACAAACCCACCAAGAGGGACACAAGCTCTTCGTCCTGGACCAACAGCTCCAGCGGCTACACGTATGACGTCAACATCTACAAGGAGAGGATCGATCTACGGACATCTACGAGTCATCGATCTGATCCACGTCCCCTCTCATGGCATGGGGTATTTGGACAGTTTTTACATCCTCCCACTGCATGGAATGGGTTTCAGTGCCGCGAGAACAGGATCCGTTTCCCAGGAATGACAGTCAAATAAAATGCCACTCAAAAAAAAAAAAAATTTGATATGCTGTGACTGAAATGCAATCTGGAGGCAAAAGAAATGAGAGTCTGAGCCCCTCGCACACTACAAGACTTTTCCTCTGACTGCCATCTGCGACTGGACCAGAGTCTGCAGACTGGAGCCGAGCAGCAGACTCGTCCCGAATGGAAATCGCTGTTAAAATCGGGCTGAAAGTCGTGTAGTGTAAGTAACCCCAGCTTTAGGGTGTGTCTGCAGCTGCTCTGGCTGAAGAGGCTGTGGTATGGACATGTTTGTATCGACACTATTTGGGGTAAATTTGTACATCATCGTCTTTGAAAAAAGAAAAAAATACAGTTTTACCCTGAAATGAAGTTACATTTGTCTGTTCTTTATCACAAGACCAAAAACGTTTGGAGAGGTTACGTGCACTTTGGAGACGCCAAGTGGACACCTACAGAAAACACTGTGAAGCTCCTGATTACACAAACGTATCTGCTTCTAATTTTGTACCCTGTCTTACAAGACTCTGGTGAATCAGAAAAAGTAGAGTGTGACTGATGTGTTCTCCCCAGTACCCAAAGATGATATATCATTTATATATTTCTTTTATATTTGTGTTTGAGGTTCTCAGGTGGAAATTAGATGATGGAAATAAAAGTCTTGAGGTGAAAGAATAATTTGGCTCAAGTGTCTCCTTTACTTTATGAATGATCATGTGCTTTATGTACAACTTAAGATGAAATTAAGATAAAATTTAGAAAAATTAAGGTAAAATTTAGAAATATCAAGTGTTTGAATATGAGCCTAAAGTATCTGCATAAAGGAGTTAAACAAAATGATTAAAATATAAAATAACACTGTGTAGATCCTGCAGGAAATTGCACACAGAAATGTGTGACGTGGTTAAAAAGCTGATAACAAAATTAACCCATTCACAAACATTTTTTATACAGATAAACTACCAACACCATTAGGAAAAGACAGATAACCTGCAGCTGCACAAATCTCCACTGTGTGTAAACAAAGCTTGTGTGTGTTCCCTGTAGGGACTATATGGACAGGTTACTGGACGAGACGGAGAGTGCAGCGTCCAGCAGAGCCGCGACACCACCCCCAACGACCTCCAGCAGCAACGCTAGCCAATCAGAGAGAGACGAGAGCTCCGCCCACAATGGTGAGACATAGACGTACACTTTCACTGAGTTTAGGCCTAGAGTCAGCCACAGCTGTGTTCCTCTGTAGTTAAATGATTCTCTGTGTCATTTCCCACAGGTTTGAGCAGTCACAGCTGTGTTTCTCTGTAGTTAAATGATTCTCTGTGTCATTTCCCACAGGTTTGAGCAGTCACAGCTGTGTTTCTCTGTAGTTAAGTGATTCTCTGTGTCATTTCCCGCAGGTTTGAGCAGTCACAGCTGTGTTTTTCTGTAGTTAAGTGATTCTCTGTGTCATTTCCCACAGGTTTGAGCAGTCACAGCTGTGTTTTTCTGTAGTTAAATGATTCTCTGTGTCATTTCCCACAGGTTTGAGCAGTCACAGCTGTGTTTCTCTGTAGTTAAGTGATTCTCTGTGTCATTTCCCGCAGGTTTGAGCAGTCACAGCTGTGTTTCTCTGTAGTTAAGTGATTCTCTGTGTCATTTCCCACAGGTTTGAGCAGTCACAGCTGTGTTTTTCTGTAGTTAAGTGATTCTCTGTGTCATTTCCCACAGGTTTGAGCAGTCACAGCTGTGTTTTTCTGTAGTTAAATGATTCTCTGTGTCATTTCCCACAGGTTTGAGCAGTCACAGCTGTGTTTCTCTGTAGTTAAGTGATTCTCTGTGTCATTTCCCGCAGGTTTGAGCAGTCACAGCTGTGTTTCTCTGTAGTTAAGTGATTCTCTGTGTCATTTCCCGCAGGTTTGAGCAGTCACAGCTGTGTTTCTCTGTAGTTAAGTGATCCTCTGTGTCATTTCCCGCAGGTTTGAGCAGTCACAGCTGTGTTTCTCTGTAGTTAAGTGATCCTCTGTGTCATTTCCCGCAGGTTTGAGCAGTCACAGCTGTGTTTCTCTGTAGTTAAATGATTCTCTGTGTCATTTCCCACAGATTTGAGCAGTCACAGCTGTGTTCCTCTGTAGTTAAATGATTCTCTGTGTCATTTCCCACAGGTTTGAGCAGTCACAGCTGTGTTTCTCTGTAGTTAAATGATTCTCTGTGTCATTTCCCACAGGTTTGAGGAGTCACAGCTGTGTTTCTCTGTAGTTAAGTGATTCTCTGTGTCATTTCCCGCAGGTTTGAGCAGTCACAGCTGTGTTTTTCTGTAGTTAAGTGATTCTCTGTGTCATTTCCCACAGGTTTGAGCAGTCACAGCTGTGTTTTTCTGTAGTTAAATGATTCTCTGTGTCATTTCCCACAGGTTTGAGCAGTCACAGCTGTGTTTCTCTGTAGTTAAGTGATTCTCTGTGTCATTTCCCGCAGGTTTGAGCAGTCACAGCTGTGTTTTTCTGTAGTTAAGTGATTCTCTGTGTCATTTCCCACAGGTTTGAGCAGTCACAGCTGTGTTTTTCTGTAGTTAAATGATTCTCTGTGTCATTTCCCACAGGTTTGAGCAGTCACAGCTGTGTTTTTCTGTAGTTAAGTGATTCTCTGTGTCATTTCCCACAGGTTTGAGCAGTCACAGCTGTGTTTTTCTGTAGTTAAATGATTCTCTGTGTCATTTCCCGCAGGTTTGAGCAGTCACAGCTGTGTTTCTCTGTAGTTAAGTGATTCTCTGTGTCATTTCCCGCAGGTTTGAGCAGTCACAGCTGTGTTTCTCTGTAGTTAAATGATTCTCTGTGTCATTTCCCACAGGTTTGAGCAGTCACAGCTGTGTTTTTCTGTAGTTAAGTGATTCTCTGTGTCATTTCCCACAGGTTTGAGCAGTCACAGCTGTGTTTCTCTGTAGTTAAGTGATTCTCTGTGTCATTTCCCGCAGGTTTGAGCAGTCACAGCTGTGTTTCTCTGTAGTTAAGTGATACTCTGTGTCATTTCCCACAGGTTTGAGCAGTCACAGCTGTGTTTTTCTGTAGTTAAGTGATCCTCTGTGTCATTTCCCGCAGGTTTGAGCAGTCACAGCTGTGTTTCTCTGTAGTTAAGTGATCCTCTGTGTCATTTCCCGCAGGTTTGAGCAGTCACAGCTGTGTTCCTCAGTAGTTAAGTGATTCTCTGTGTCATTTCCCACAGGTTTGAGCAGTCACAGCTGTGTTTCTCTGTAGTTAAGTGATCCTCTGTGTCATTTCCCGCAGGTTTGAGCAGTCACAGCTGTGTTCCTCTGTAGTTAAATGATTCTCTGTGTCATTTCCCGCAGGTTTGAGCAGTCACAGCTGTGTTCCTCAGTAGTTAAGTGATTCTCTGTGTCATTTCCCACAGGTTTGAGCAGTCACAGCTGTGTTCCTCAGTAGTTAAGTGATTCTCTGTGTCATTTCCCACAGGTTTGAGCAGTCACAGCTGTGTTTCTCTGTAGTTAAGTGATCCTCTGTGTCATTTCCCGCAGGTTTGAGCAGTCACAGCTGTGTTTCTCAGTAGTTAAGTGATCCTCTGTGTCATTTCCCGCAGGTTTGAGCAGTCACAGCTGTGTTTCTCTGTAGTCAAGTGATTCTCTGTGTCATTTCCCGCAGGTTTGAGCAGTCACAGCTGTGTTTCTCTGTAGTCAAGTGATTCTCTGTGTCATTTCCCGCAGGTTTGAGCAGTCACAGCTGTGTTTCGAGCTCGGACTCTGTGCTCATGTCCAGTGGAGAGATGAAGAGTGAGGTCCTCCACTCCAATGGAGCTGAAATACTCACGTCTGAGCCGCACGACTCAAACGGCTGCGAACTGCTGGCCGACAGAGACGGAGCGGCCAAGCGGCCTCTAGAAAGCCAGCCCAAAAAAATGCGGACAGATTCCGATCCCCTGAGCCCTGTGGAGCTGGACTCGTCCAGAGAGAAGGAAGACTGACCTGCTGATGGAGCAGGAACCAAAGGCTTAGACCAAATCCAGCAAAAGAGAGAGGAGGGGTTATTTAAGTCAGCTTTTTCTGAGGAGACGTCCTCCTTCACGTCCAAAGCCAAACGTCAGATGTTTGAAAATGTCAGAAAACAATGAACTCCTTACTAACGAAGGACTGAATTAATTAATGCTCCCGTTTATCAACCCCTATGCCATTTTACACAGAAAAAATATGTATATTCTATTTGTAATGGAATTTGTCTGATATTTTTTTACTGAGATATTTATATTTTTTATTGAGTGGATAAATGTGACTGTCAGCTACACTCTAAAGCCCAGCAGTGATGCAGACGCTTAGCTTCACTGGAGCCATGCTTTTGTACCGTGTGATTGTGTCCAGTTCAGCGTGTGCAGTGTTTCTTCGTCAAAGCCTGAAGAGTCCTGAACTGGTCCTGGGTCAACTTTGCTCACAAACATGTGGCTAGTCTACTCTCACTTTAATAACACAGAATGAAATCCCATTCAGACTAACGGGAAGTGTTATATATATATAAGCATATATATAAACACAGTGTGCTAGGTTTAAGGTCAGTAATTTAAGTAGTCATTTTTTAATTAAAGTTTACAGAGAGAAAGGCTAATCTGAAAGTTTCAGACATGGCATTGCTAGCTAGTTAAACCTCTGTATCTCGCTTTATCACTAGAATGAATTTATTGATTCAGCCTGTGGCTTCTCTCTCTTCTTTTTTTTTTTGTTGTAATATATGAAGAATGTCTAATCATCTCTGAAGAATGACCAAAGTCAGGATTTGATGTTGACTTAGCACATTTCTTGAGGAAACTGCAGCTAATCCTGTCACAATGCTAACACAATGCTCAAAGTAATATCAGCCATATAATGTAGCAGTGTATGTTATGCTAACACACATTTCTTGAGGTAATTCAACTGTTCTAAAGCTGCTAGTGTGTAAGTGTAAGCTTCAACGCTAACAGCAAATCTGTTGAAGTAAAGGATGAGGGCTTAGCAACAGTTAAAGTCGCACGGTTAGCATTTTTAAAACTAAGTAGATTTATAGTAATTAATTAATTTCATAGTGTGATTTTGTTTCTGTGCCAAGTAAATTTTGTCTGTATGGCATTCAACAGACGCTCTTATCCAGAGTGACTTGCAGTTGTAGTCGTGTTAGCAGTGCCGGCAAATGCAGTTAGGAGTCTTGCACTAGGGACTTTTATCATTGTAGCATGACGTTCCTGGACAAGTTGGAATCAAACTGCAGCCTCAGTGGCGTCATTCACTACACTAACAAACCACTACATTATACCTTTCACCCATGTACAAAGTAAATAACCTAGCGTTGAAATTTACAATGATTTTGTGATATAAACTGAGCTAACCTTAGATGAATGGGATTTTGTTTCCAGTGACTTTTAAGGTGAAGCTATCCTATCCTACCTATCCTACATGTGGGCTAAGTGTTCAGTCACGGTTAAAAACAAGTGCTCCTGTTCAGGTTTGTTCTACATCAGTAATGTCTGCTACGTGTGTGTGTTTGAGAGAGAGACTTTAAACCACTGTGTGGCATGTGGTTGTGTGTTTGACGTAAGGTTTGTATAGATTTCTTAACTTGTATAGTTCTCACACTTTTTGATAATCACTCTGTAAATGTTTACCTGCTCTTTTTTCATTTATGGCTTTTGTGCTGAAGTTTAATTTCTGAGCTGCACAAAAACAGATCTTCAGAAACTCAGAAATCTGTCTCTGCTGTGTTTCTTGTGTTTGTAGCTTTGATGTTTTCTTTAAGTGCCTTTCATTTACCATCTGCTTTCTACAATTACATCCTGCATTTACCTGTGTTAATGTCTGGATTGTATCTTGATAAATTCTGATTTTGTTCAAACGATTCACTCAGTTTCAGACCTCTGTGACAAATCAGATTCTAAATCCCTGCATAAAAAGCCCATGAACACACTGTTTCTGTTATCAACCCTGCTGTGAACAGTGTATTATACACTGTCAAACACGGACCCGTGTTTATGTGAGAGCGCAAAGACGAGGTTAAAAGCAGCAAAACAGTCAACGAGCGCAGAGAAATAAGAGCACTGAGTGTAGGGAAGGGCGGTATCCATGTTTTTCACACTGTAATTCCATCTTAAAAATAATATCGTGGTATACAGCATCACCGTGGGGAGGGGGTGCTCTAAGGCTGCGTTGAGCCTCAGATCTGTGAGCACAAAGTGGAGTGAATTTAGCTAAACACAACCCGACAGCACACACCGACACGTGCTGACGATAAAAACCCGTGTCTGAGAGACAGCAACTTTCAGCGACTGCTGCTGGAGGAACAGAAAAGTTCGTAAACAAGCGAAATAAGACGTGTGCACTTTAGAATCACAGCTGGCGCTAACAGGCACCTGTGGTTTAGCACATCGCAGCAGATGTTTCAGCGAACTGAGGCTCAAAACACACTTATTTAGAGGATGAAGCCATATACCTGTGAGCACAGAGTCGAGTGAAGGATTTTCTGAGAATTACGTCTGTTTACAGCTTTCTAAACACACACTGCGATGGGCTGCTGGGTTTGTGTCTTTAGACCGTGACATCAGCAGTCAATGAGCTCCCACAGCGCCCTCTCCCTGTGGCTCTCTCAAATGCACATGATTATTTTAGCTGACTTTTAAAGACACAGAACCGAAATTTGACCACACACACGTCATAAATGCCGCCCTCATTTTAAAATACCGTGGTATACAGTTATCGTTATACCGCCCAACCCTAACTGAGTGAGAACGGAGAAGTAAGAGAACTGAGTGAAAACGGCTAAAAACCAGAGCTGATTCTCCTCACTGCTGTGCACTCGGGGTTCAGTTCCCGATTCAGGTAACTACAGTATACCAACAGGAAGCCTTGGGCTACACTCCTAACTCTGCAGTAGTCTACCACTATAACACGAGTACAGTTCTGCTCGGGGTTAAAGAAGGAAAGCACCATGGACCAGGACTGAAAACTAATCGTCTGCTTAACATGCACCCAGTGCTCACACAGTGGTAGATGATCTCCAGAGAAGCAGGAAATGAAATGGGAAGCTCTGAAGCCGCTACACATGAGCCTGAACTGCTGTGGGGTTGAAAGGGAGCTCCGTTCAGTACTTTTGGGATGAGTTGGAGTGGTGTTTGTGAGCCTGAACTCACCATCAGTTTGTGTGCACCATCAGCCCCTGACCTCTCTGAAGTTTATGGGGCTGAATGCCATCAGTTCGGTTCGCTACGATTAAAACGATGTAAATAATCTAAAAAACTGGATTAGTTCTGAATTACTGAATACACAGCAGTGGGTGGAGGAGGTTCAGTTACTGAATCATTCTCAAAAGGTGAAGCCTTTTATTGCATTTAATCTCAGAGGCACTTATAATACAAGTCATATTAAAGTCAGTGTTAAGAAAATAAAATCTCTAAAGTACATTGGAAATGTGTCGCATTAAAAATCGTCTCAGTTCTTTTTCATGAAGTTTAAAACTAATGAGAAAATTGCTCATTTTTAATTATTTTCTACAAAATTACTTGCGATTTAATATGATTCCAGAAATATTTTGTTTGAGGTAAAGAGCAGCAGGGCATTGTGGGACTGTGTCCAGACGTATCCAGGAACCTGCTGCAGGAATCAACACCACGCCCTTTAACTTCAGCTTCAGCCAATCAGCTCTCACTACTGAGTTTCTGAGAGAGAGAGAGAGAAGAAATGAGATAAGAGGAGAGCAAGAGTGATAATGGTGATTTTGTGTGTTTGTGGTGTGTGTGTGTGTGTGTTTGTACTTACTCCTGTGTTCTTCAGTGAAGGTGATATAAGAATAAACCAGGCTTCCCGCGATACTGTCACACACAGAACCACCGCATCATACACAGAATGTACACTGCTCAAACACAATCAAAAAAGTGAGCTGCACACACAGTGACAGAGAGGGTTCTGGCTCCAGAGACAATCCCAGAGTCAGAACAGTGGAGGTGAGTGGAAGCAGACGTCCTCCTCTAAAAGCCCCTCACAGAAAGTGAGGACAGTAGACGGTGGGGGACACACGGCTGGTGTCTGACTGCACTTTGGAGAAGGGGGTGGTGTTTAAACCCAGACCTGGTGAAGAGAGAGGTGCAGGTCGCTGTGAGGCCACTGATTGAGTGGAGACGTCCTGCGTCCTCCATCATCATCATCACTCCGTAGAGGGTGCGATGGGAAAAATGCAGATTAACACTAATGAGGAATGGTTAATGATAACTAATGATTTATATTAATGACACAATATATTCAGGGAGTAATGGTATTGATTAATCTTGATTAATTTTTACTAAATTAAGTGTGCAGCTTAGTGTGCTTATGACCTGAAAGGACTTGTTACATTGTGTTGTGTTACTGTGACCCAGGAGATAGAGGAGACTGAGGGAAAGTGCTGAAAAGAGCAATTCTGAGAGTGGTAGGGGAGAATAAACAGAGTGGAAGAAGGGAGTCAACAAACTGAAAGACACCCCTCACCTGCAACCATTTCTCCTGACAGTAATCAACTAGGATCCACCAATAAGGGAATGTTTGGGTTGATGTAATAACGCATGATGGTGTACGTGACTGGGGTCATATATATACTGCATGATTTTGTTCAATAAAAGAGAAATAAGAGAGAATCCTTGACTGCGTGTCTTTATTCCTCTGGTCTCCCCAAAGAATTCTTTGAGCATCGATCTTCCTTCCTGGTGATACTTAGAGATTAATTTTAGTTTTGCCATAACAGAGTCCATAGGCAGTGGATTCACTGATGGAGGTTGGTTCCATTCACCTCCACTGTAGAGAAATCAAAGTTTCTACTGTCCACCAGAACCCTGTCCTGCACTGTGTTTACAGCTCACACACTGGTGTGTATTTTCAGAAGATCAGTGAAGGGGATGAACCTGATATTGAGGCCGATGAAGTTTAACCAGGTGAAGATATAATCTCCTCCGAACACCATCCCGATGTACGTCACCAGGATGTTCTGGTGGAGGACAAAAGAATATATATAAGTACATATTTATATTTATATTAAACAGTTTATTCACAGGATTGGAGACTCAAACGTGTTCGTAGGTGTGAGTGAATGAGTGAGTGTGTGTCGCCCTGTGTTCCTGCCTTGTGCCCAGTGATTCCGGGTAGGGTCCAGAACCCTGAGGGTTACAGACAATGTCTATATTAATGTCCTATTTTCTATTTTCTATTTCATTAACTCTTTTGTTAACATGTGTGGACAGTCCTCAAAGCATTTCACTGCAAGTTGTACCATGTATAACTATTTATGTGACAAATAGACTTTGATTTGATACACACACACACACACACACGGTGACTGACAGAGGCCCACACTTACCCCTCCCTCTGCCAGTGATGCTGCATATACAACTGATCAGCCATAATATTATGACCACCTCCTTTTTTTCTAAACTCACAGTCCATTCTCTCAGCTCCTCCAAAAATAGATGAAATTGCACATTTTTTGGATTATAGCACGATCTAGAGATGCAACAGAACCAAAATATCATCGTCCAGAAGAATAGAACCTTTCCCGCTTAACAGCTACATGCTCCCTCTCTCACTTCACGTCTCAGAAGGACCCCCCCACTCAACAACTATCCCTCCGTCTCACACTCAATCTCCACCAGATCACCAAGAACAACCTTTAAAAACACAACAAAAAAGTGTGGCTTTTGTCTCAGTAAAGGTCGTCTGCTGACGCACTGTTCAACTTTCAGATAATAAAATGCTTGGACCCCTTGAATTGCTGTTTGCTGCTACTTCCTTATGGCCCTCGGCACAGTTTACCATGATTAGGGTAAAAGGGGAAGAGGAAGAACCACTAAACACACCCAGAGAGGCCCTCTCTTGGATTTCTGGATGAAACATTTTTGTATTTTTATTTACTTTAATGTTATATATATATATATATACATATATAGTGCCTTTCTAGAAACCCAAGGACACTTTACAATCAACACTCAACATTCAACCCCCCACACACCCACCCACCCACACGGAAACCCATGCAGACACAGGGAGAACATGGAAACTCCTCCCATTTTATGCAGTGGGTTTATTGGTTGATGCACAGATGATGTAGAGGTGTGTGATTTGAACTGACCTTAATGCAGCCGATGATAGTGGTGGTGAGGGCGGAGTTATAGTGAGTGCACAGAACTATGGAGTACATCAGGACGAACCTAAAAAACACACACACACACACACACACAGGCATTTACTTGATTAAACCATTTACATGTAATTTAAACTTTCCCTTAAAAATCCCTTTTCCCTGTGCACTGATATAAACACACACTTCTCCTCCTCCATCTTCTCTTCAAAGACACATTACTCTCTGCTTTAATTTTATTTTAAAACAACTGACTCTGCCCACAAAGTCCACCCCAAATCAATCTACTAATCCACTGCAGTAACACACTGTTATTTTTTACCATCACACATCTCCATCTCATCACTCTACTTTCTCCAACCAATCAGCACGCTCCTTTTACTCCACTCTCCATCTCCTCCACTCTCAGCTCCGCCCTCAGTTTAACTCTGTACAGTTTGGTCAGTAGGGCTTTTCATTGGCTCATGACTGAAACATATGTAGGAAGTAAGGTGTCTTATGTAAATTATATGCAAATGAGACACTTTTTGGGGGAGCTGAAGTTAATTCATCAACACAGTGCCAAAGTTATTCAAGTTTTGTGAATAAATGAACAGTTTGCCTCTCGCTTGCTCGCTTTTACACAGCTCTGACCAATAAGAGCCAGGGTGTGAGGAACTCTGTGTGTGTGTGTGTGTGTGTGTGTTTGTGAGAGTTATAAATGTGTGTATGATCATACCCCATCACACAGGAGAGAAGAAACTGGCCAATAAAGAACACATCCGTCCATCCATCAAACTCCACAGCCTGATACAAACACACAAACTCAAATTTAATTTACCTCACACACACAACTCTCTTATTTACAGTGTCTAAAATACTGCACATATTCTTTATACTATAATCATGAATGTTTAATTTCACTTACATTTTGAATGTCTCCAGTGGAATAAGCGAGAGCCACAGTGGGAATGATCATAAATAAAGCGTTATAATAAAGCAGCCCATATTTACCCAGCTCCTAAAAACACACACACACCCTGATATTCACAATACATCGACAGTCAAAGTGAAATTCAGAACACAACTCAGAGTGAAAATGTAAAATGTTTATAAATATTTCAATACACAAAATATCTAAGGTTTAACAGGCACAAAGCAGCAGTAGCATTCTGACTCCAGTGTAAACAACAGGCCAGTGAAGTATGGCCTCGCGGGGGGGTGGGGGGGGGGTTAAGATAGTCCACCCACGCTGCCCACAGTCGGCTGATGTGACATATCTGGGCAGTTTGCATTCCCCTCTTCTTATGCGCAGTTTGAAATTCAGCTGAGGTCGGTATCACGTGTTTTGGAGGAAGCACACACTCAACCTCACTCTCCCAGGCTGCGTGTGACTGGGAGCTAGATATCAGGTGGAACTGGCAGTGACTAAAGACTGGGGAGAAAATCCTGCAGAACTCGTTGTTTGTAAATAATTAAATAAACACATTTTCAAAAATCAATACAAAAATAAAAATAAAATGAAAAGGAAGGTAGTGGACAGTTGACTTTAACTCCAGAATTTCTTGCTGCATAAAGAAGCAAAAATGATCTGAAACCGACATCGGTACTGTGTCTGAAATGGCCCCAGTGCACTGAAGAAATGTTCACTATGTTTTCAGACACTGCTCCAAAATAGTGTACTATATAGTGAGCAGGACAGTTTTGGACACATCCTTTATTGACCAATAAAAGCAGAAAGAGCTCCCTCTCTTGGAAGACTGCAGATATAACAAATCATCCTCTTACAGCATCATATTTATGTCCCAATAATCCAAATTTCTTGTGTCTGTAACTCTGATAAACCACTCAGATTCATGGTCTCAATGTTGAATACCTTGGAGTCCAGTTTCTGCTTCATGTACGCTCCGTTAGCCGCTGTCAGGATGTTGTTTACCGTGATGAAGACGTAGCCTTGAAGGTCAAAGGCCAAATCTGTACTGTGACAAACAGATTAATGAGCAACACCAAGAAGACAACAGGACGTCTAAATAAACAGAGATTAAAGACGTGTGGTCACCCTGTAAAGGACATGAGGCCCATGTAAAGAATGTCATCTGGATTTCTCTAAAGAAAGCAGCAGAATAATACTGTTTCCTTGTGGTAAAGAACAAAGAGATACGTTTCTGTTTTGTGATCATTTTTAACACTGAATATCACTGCTATTAATTACCAGCTCAATACGAGTTAAACATGCAGTGTTTAGACATTACTTAAAGCCACATCCTTGTTTCTGCACTAACTGTCCACAGCTCCACTGACCACACAGAAGCACTCTGTAGTTCTACACTTACAGACTGTAATCCATCTGTTGCTCTGCATACTTTATATCCCCACCCTTTCCCCCTATACTTCAGCGCTCAGGACCCCCACAGAGCAGGTGTGATGTGGTGGTGGATCGTTCTCAGCGCTGCAGTGACACTGACGTGGTGGTGGTGTGTTAGTGTGTGTTGTGCTGGTGTAGAGTGGATCAGACACAGCAGTGCTGCTGGAGTTTTTAAACCCCTCAGTGTCTGGACTGAGAACAGTCCACCGACCAAAAACATCCAGCCGACAGCGTCCTGTGTCACTGATGAAGGACTAGAGGACGAGCGACACACACTGTGCAGCGACAGATGAGCTACTGTCTCTGACTCTACATCTACAAGGTGGACCAACGAGGGAGGAGTGTCTCACAGAGTGGACAGAGAGTGGACACAGGGTTTACAAACTCCAGCAGCACTGCTGTGTCTGATCCACTCGTGTGTGGCTGTGTGTAGGTGTATTTACCTGGCAGCAATGAATGCTCCTAAGATCATAGTGAAGACTGTAGCCTGAATAGACCACGAGAACGTCTTTCTATATTCACACACACACACAAGCGTTAAGTAAATATTAAATTTAACAAGAAAATAATAGAGTCACAGGTTGTGAATGTGTGTAAATGTAAACTCACTTTAGCAGGAATCCCTCAGCCAGCATGGTGAAGAGGATGGAGAACCTCCTGAGAACTGTGAACATCGGGAGGCTACAGCACACACACACACAAATAAGTGACATAATTTCTACAGAGAACACAATACTTACTTTTTAATACACTATTTCTATTTATGCTCAGTGTGTTCAGTTTTGGGAATGTATGATAATTCGGTTCCATCAGCTCAACACACTCAGAGGAGAACATTCACTTCTAGTTCAGTTATGTTAGGGAACAAACGCCTAGCATTGTGCTGAGTGATGGGGGGAGGGAGAGCCCCCTGCACTCCCAGAATGGACAGATGTTACATCGTTAATCATTAATTTTAATATATTTAATGTTTTAGATAAATGTGTGTGTGTGTGTGTCTGTGTTGCCCTGTGAAGGACTGGCGCCCCCTCCAGGGTGTATTCCCCGCCTTGCGCCCAATGATTCCAGGTAGGCTCTGGACCCACCGCGACCGTGAACTGGATAAGGGTTACAGATAATGAATGAAAGAATGAATGAATGTTTTAGATGCAAAGCACCTGGGCTGAGAACCTATTCATTCACTCATTTACAACCGAATAGCTGAACAGGCCAGTTAGCCCTCTATGTGCTCTACACCTCCATGCTCTCGTCTCAGAACAGAGCTGGCCGACTGCACGACAGCGTCCTCACACGTCAGCTTCTGGTGAACATCCCGCATCCAGATTTGTCCTGTGATCACTGTCCTGTTCAGAAATGTTACGTTTAAAACTCACCAACAGTTAACTCTCTTACTTCACTTGTTTAGTTCCGAAGAGTCCGCTGAGCTGATTCCCCACATACAGCAGAGGGAGAGGAAACATCTGAACAGAGAGAGATGTTTTAGTTCTATAAACTTTATTCCTTATAATCGTAGGCAAAATAATATGCTCAAATCAATAAAAGAAAAAAACTACTTCCTCAGAGGAAAAGATTTAAACACAACATTAAAAACAACTGAGTATATCGTCGCTGTCCAATGAAAAACATGTATCTCCGTGTTCGTGGATGTTTAGTTCACTACATCATTTGAACACAGCAGCTATCCTTCACACTGTGAATATTTAAAGATGAAGGAACCAATAGAAACGCTCCAAAATAAAATATTTTTACATTGACTTCTATTAAAATGTAGGCTTTTATTTTTACTATTTAAGAGACACGATACACACACACACACTTTTAACATATAGTTATTAAATTACAGCTCTGAGGATCACACAGCAACAAAGATTGTATAAATATATTTGTTGTGTCCAAATCAGTAAAACAGATGAGTGTATTCAGGACAGCGTTTGTTGTAGCTGTAAAATATAAAATAAATGTGTTTTCTTGTAGACTTCCCAAATAAAATGTACCCCATCTCTTATTCTCTAATAAAACACGAGTGAGGTGCTGGTGACTCCCGTCAGTGTCCTGCAGCACAGTGCACTTTACCTTGTGAACAACGTTTCTGTCGAGATCAGGGAAGTGTATGACTCTGAGAGATTTCCCCCCCTGCAGAACCACCACTGTGGCCAACATCTGGAAAGAAAACACACACTTACACAGGCGCAGATCTAAGAGCTCACAGGGTGACCCACAAAGCAGGATTTCTTCCTTAACCAGATAATTTAAGCCCCAAGTCAAGGTTAACCAATAGGAGGGGGAAGAGCAGGATGTTCCTAATTTAATGAGCTTATGTTACTCAGCTAACTCTGAAATCCTGCTTTGTGGAACACAGCCCTGGAGACTCCAAACAGTCACTGAGGTTATGTTACAGGGTCAGGGGTTAGTGTTCTCCTCTGAGCGTGTTGAGTCTGATGAACAGGGGTTAGCGTTCTCCTCTGAGCGTGTTGAGTCTGATGAACAGAGGTTAGCGTTCTCCTCTGAGCGTGTTGAGTCTGATGAACAGAGGTTAGCGTTCTCCTCTGAGCGTGTTGAGTCTGATGAACAGAGGTTAGTGTTCTCCTCTGAGCGTGTTGAGTCTGATGAACAGAGGTTAGTGTTCTCCTCTGAGCGTGTTGAGTCTGATGAACAGAGGTTAGTGTTCTCCTCTGAGCGTGTTGAGTCTGATGAACAGAGGTTAGTGTTCTCCTCTGAGCGTGTTGAGTCTGATGAACAGAGGTTAGTGTTCTCCTCTGAGCGTGTTGAGTCTGATGAACAGAGGTTAGTGTTCTCCTCTGAGCGTGTTGAGTCTGATGAACAGAGGTTAGTGTTCTCCTCTGAGCGTGTTGAGTCTGATGAACAGAGGTTAGTGTTCTCCTCTGAGCGTGTTGAGTCTGATGAACAGAGGTTAGTGTTCTCCTCTGAGCGTGTTGAGTCTGATGAACAGAGGTTAGTGTTCTCCTCTGAGCGTGTTGAGTCTGATGAACAGAGGTTAGTGTTCTCCTCTGAGCGTGTTGAGTCTGATGAACAGAGGTTAGTGTTCTCCTCTGAGCGTGATGAGTCTGATGAACAGAAGTTAGCGTTCTCCTCTGAGCGTGTTGAGTCTGATGAACAGAGGTTAGTGTTCTCCTCTGAGCGTGTTGAGTCTGATAAACAGAAGTTAGCGTTCTCCTCTGAGCGTGTTGAGTCTGATGAACAGAGGTTAGTGTTCTCCTCTGAGCGTGTTGAGTCTGATGAACAGAGGTTAGTGTTCTCCTCTGAGCGTGTTGAGTCTGATAAACAGAGGTTAGTGTTCTCCTCTGAGCGTGTTGAGTCTGATAAACAGAAGTTAGCGTTCTCCTCTGAGCGTGTTGAGTCTGATGAACAGAGGTTAGCGTTCTCCTCTGAGCGTGTTGAGTCTGATAAACAGAGGTTAGCGTTCTCCTCTGAGCGTGATGAGTCTGATGAACAGAGGTTAGTGTTCTCCTCTGAGCGTGTTGAGTCTGATGAACAGAGGTTAGCGTTCTCCTCTGAGCGTGTTGAGTCTGATGAACAGAGGTTAGCGTTCTCCTCTGAGCGTGTTGAGTCTGATGAACAGAGGTTAGTGTTCTCCTCTGAGCGTGTTGAGTCTGATAAACAGAGGTTAGCGTTCTCCTCTGAGCGTGTTGAGTCTGATGAACAGAGGTTAGCGTTCTCCTCTGAGCGTGATGAGTCTGATGAACAGAGGTTAGTGTTCTCCTCTGAGCGTGTTGAGTCTGATGAACAGAGGTTAGTGTTCTCCTCTGAGCGTGTTGAGTCTGATGAACAGAGGTTAGCGTTCTCCTCTGAGCGTGATGAGTCTGATGAACAGAGGTTAGTGTTCTCCTCTGAGCGTGTTGAGTCTGATGAACAGAGGTTAGTGTTCTCCTCTGAGCGTGTTGAGTCTGATGAACAGAGGTTAGTGTTCTCCTCCGAGCGTGTTGAGCTCAATTACGTCTGCATTACCTGTAAATCTAAAAGCTCCAGAGGGCATTCCCATGGACTGGGGGAAGCTTGATCTGTCTTCATTCTCCACAGCTCACTCTTGTTGAGCTGGAGACCCCTGTGGGATTCTTGGCCTTGGGCATAGTGAGCTTAGGCTACAGATGCTCCCAAATTCACATTTGTTGGGTGTCTGAGTGATTTCTTTAGCGAAGGAGAAGTGACGGTGTGTGTAATTTACTGAAATGTGACTGGACTGAAAGCTGTGTAAATGCTGTGTGGAGGATAAGGCTGAGCAGAGTGTGGGGAAAGTTAAAGATTATTAGTTCTTACCTGACCAACCCCTACACACAGGGAGGAGGGAAACCTGACACACACACACACACATCAGCATTAATTTTCAACACTGCAAATCTAGCACACACTGAGTATACACACACACATACATGCATTAAACAGTTCTGAATTTCAGGCATGATTTTATGGACTGTGAGAGAGAGGCGGAACCCCCAGAAAAAAACCTGTGTTGAGTATTGGAATGTAATTTCGTCTGAGGAACATGACATCAGTGAAGAACACACACCCAGCCAAAGACTGCTGCCCATTAGGGGGTTAATTTGTGTTCCCTGTCTGATTTGAACTGCGCATGTGCAGAACCTCACTCATGTGCGCACCCCTGTTGTAGCAGTTTTTCACAGGAGAGGAGGTTTAACTTCAAGAGTGAGTAACTTCAAACAAACGAGAGTCTTGCTCGTCCTTTATAGTTGTAAACAGCTGCTAACTGTGTCCACTATAACCTTCAAATAATAAAGGGCTGTATCTGTTTAAAAGTATGACACAATTCAAAATCGGTCTCTCTCTGTGTGACACGCGTGTGATATTCTGCACATGCGCAGTCCAGAGCGGGCAGACCCGGCCTGTTGTGGGGAAACTCACCTGTGATTCGTCAGGACGCTTTTATTCACCACGACGATGAGAAACGAGCTGAATCCGTAAATCCCGGCGCTCAGGAGCTTCCCGAGCAGCGTGGCGCTTCCGGAGCCCTCCGTGCGCCCGGTGACCAGCTCCGAGCCCCCGCGGCCGCCTTCAGCGGACACCCGCTCCCGCAGAGCCGCCATACTGCCTCCGAGCACTGAGGTCCACCCAACACTGTCCGGTCCATAGGTCCAACCAAAATCACCCACAACAGGATCACAACCCAAATCCACTAAGGCTCAAAGGAAAACCCCAACCATGTCTTAAACCACCATAGGATTTAAAAACTGATATCACTCAACCACACGGAGAATAAAAACCACTGAGAATATACCCATTAGATTTAACCACTGAGACTAATCCCTGGAGAATAAAACCTTACTAAACCAGACAGATTAACTCAGAGTGTCAATTATACCGTGATATTTTTACCTCATTGTTTTAAGGCCCATGCCTTTATTAGGAGGATCTGACTGAGACTAAATCACGGAGATTATAACACCAAAATATAAACAATGATATTTAACTTTGAGATTAAAAACCTGAAATTAAACCACTGAGATACAGAGAATAGACCAACCAAACCACCGAGTTCAAACAACTGACATCAAAGCCCTAAGACTTAACCAATGGGATTAAACTAATGAGATTAAAAACCCTGATGATCAACCAATAATATTATGGGGTGGTTCCCCACAGCATTTTGAACTGTGATCTTCCATTGAAAGGATGATGTAGTCCAGGATTAGGCTTAATCCCTGTCTGGGAAACCACCCCTACAAGACTGAGATTAAACAAAACAGATTTAATCACTGAGATTAATCCAATTAGTTTTAGACACTGAGATCAAACCCATTAGTTTTAGACACTGAGATTAATATATTGATATTGTATATTTTGTTGGTGTTCAGTTTGTTGTGCTGCAGTATCCTGTGGATGAATAAACATTATCGGAGCTTGGTGTAAAGTGATCAGAGGATGTACGCAGAGTGATACAATTTCACCCAGAGCAGTCTCGGTCACACTAGACTTTACTCTGTGAAATTTAACGAGGGAAATCCTATTCGTTTTAAAGTAACTTACTCTGCTGCACACGTGAAGAAACGAGGCTCCCACGTGTGTAAATTAAAAAGTAAGCTGTGCATTTTTCTAGCACTTTCTTAACACTGCACTGGAAAACTGAGTGCCCCAGAAAAGGGGGTGAAGTGAAGGAGCTCAGTACACATTCAGTAATAAACCTAAACCAGACTTAACACCATTAATATGGTTTACGCGTTATACAAACAACACAGTATTCACGTTATTAAAATAGTGTTTCTCTGTAATGAGTGATTCCCTCCTGCAGCTCTCCAGTGTGAATTAATTGTAGATGGTTTTAGGTTAAACATGGCCTGCAGTGTTTAACTTTTGTGAAAAATCTTGGATTTCTCGACCAATAGCACTGCTGCTTTAATCAGTGGGACCTGAGGGGGCGGAGCTTTGTGCAGCAGTACTGTAGATCCAAAATGGAGGAAGCGCTAATAGTAGCTTTGTGTAAACATGATATTTTACAACAGCGTGCATTATAATCTGAAGTGATGCATAAACACAAGGCGGCCAGGAGCACAGTGTTTTCACAAACTCTTATAGTTAACACACCAAAAATATCTTATACTACAACGTTATTAAACGCATGGTAGCATTTACACATCTCTCTAAGGCAGAGGTCTTCAAACTGTGGGGTGCCATGAAATTGTAGGGTGCGCTGTTTAGAGGAGAAATAAAAAAATGCAAATATATTTTAGAAAACTGTTTGTTTTTATATATTTTTCCACAATCCAATTCAGTGATGTATTTTATTTGTATAAACAGCCAAAATTAGCATCATGTGAGAAATTTAGCTGTAGGTCTGTATCTGTTTACATGGTGGTTATTAAGATTTCTTGCTCTTTCTTTTTGTTTGGCCTTCACCCCACCGTTAAAAATCTTCAAAGGCTATATACTGGACTTATAAAAGAGAGCAACAAACGAGATAAAAAAGGACTGAAATGGAATTTAGACCTATTATTTATGGACTGGATTCGGAGTGAAATAGTTGTGTTGTTCTGTGGTAAATAGAGGAGAATATATGTGCTGCTTTTTATTTAATTTATTATTGATTATTTTTTTGTTTGCAAACAGAAATGACGTGGTTTGTGGGCGGAGCTTAATTAGTGGCAGAAAGTCACAGTGAGCGTAGAGTAGGAAAATGGGACTATGGCTAAACTGGATGCGTTCTCTATTTATTTTATTAGCTTACGAGTAAAAGAGAGGTTGTCCTACATGAATAAGCTAACTCTTAGTACTGGGGTGATGTTTCCGGACCCGTACTCACTGTCGGGTGACTGGGTCAGAACCAACTTAATGGCCAAAGTTACTTTTTTTTAAATAATTTATTAATTATTACAAATTCATGTACATACCTTCAAATATCCAGCTTATATAAATTATATACAGATACATCTAAACATTTAATTACATACATAAACAAACATAATCTCATATATTTAGTGTCCCAGAGAATAGAATCTTTAAAAAGTATATTAAGAGTCTTTTGTCTTTTTAATTCAGTCCTAATGCTCTTCATAATTACATCACTAGAGACAAAAAAACTGTCCAATAGTCATTTTTATTAATTAAGTATTATAATTATAATTTAATTATTAATTAACCAGGTTGTATCTGAGTTAATCAAAGTTACAGTGGCCAGGCATCTTCATATCGTTCGTGTAAAATCCCAGCGTGGACACAACAGAAACACTCAAGGCATAACATCCCTCGATGCCTACAATTTGCAGGATTTGCACCAAGATTCGACGGATGCTTTTTGTGTTTTACAGACTGACGTACTGCCTTTGATATTTACCATTATGAAACAAATGAGAATGCCAGCTTTTTGGTTGCTGCTTTCACTAATTTGCTGTTATTAAGTACATCACAGATGTCGCTGTGTGATAAACAGTGGAGATAAACCTCGTCTGATATAAATGTGCACCGCAGAGGAGAGGATTTGTGTGTTTTCATTAGTCCGATCTGTCCGTTTATTAAGTGCTTGTAACCTCTGTCTTTTGCCTCAAAGGGCGTCTTCCACGATGGTGTTCTATAAAAATTAAGATAATTGTTTTCCAATTCGATTCTGGCATCCAACAGCACAACACGACATGTTTTGTCCCTATTTTGTGCATCTCCCGTTTCACTCCACTTGTTTATACTGTTGTTCTGCCACCACAGTGCGCACATGGCTGCCAGTTACGTCATCAAGGCGTGCATTCAAAATTGGTCTATTGATGGAGTTATGAAATAAGTTTGGGAGAAGGACCATACCCAGACTCCTCCTCTTCACTATTACGTACCCTATAAAAAACACTCCTCTCTCCTGATGAAATTCGCACAGAAAAAGATGCCTCTCGTTCAGCTACGTTTTCTCTTCCGCCATGGACCTCGACATCACCGCTTCAGATACCGAACTCTTCTCGGAAAGCCAATCCGTTCCTCCTCCTGTTCCTCCTCCTGTTCCCCCTCATTCAAATCAAATCAAATCAAATCAAATTTATTTATATAGCGCTTTTCACAACTGATGTTGTCACAAAGCAGCTTCACAGAATTCCAGTAAGACAAGATTTGACATGAAATGTAAAGACAAATGTAAAACCCTCAAGTGAGCAAGCCAGGGGCGACAGTGGCAAGGAAAAACTCCCCCAGCTGAGGAAGAAACCTTGGGAGGAACCAAGGCTCACAAGGGGTGACCCATCCTCCTCTGGTCAATCTACTGGTGATGATAGTTAGTAGTCCATGAGAACTTCAGTGTAGGGACAGCTTCAAGGCACTTGGTGGTTGCTGGAGCGTGGGCAGCTGGTCTGAAGCGTGGAGGAGGATCTCGACAGTCATCCATCAGTGTCCAGACGGAAAGATGTAAAGGGATGGAATTAGTTTTGAACTGTTTTGTGTTTGTAAAGTAGAAAATATGAAAATTTCCAGAGTGTGGCTAATGACTCCGGCAGATCTGACTATGACAGCATTAACTAAAAGGAGAGAACCAGGAGGACACACAGACACGGGAGCATCCTGAAACACTGGCATCCCTCCGCTCCACCGTCAACAAACCTGAGTGATCGCGAGAAGCGGCGGGACGACAGCACCAGCGTCTCAGTATACTATAATTCCCTGTGTCCATGGACCCCCCGGATCTGCCGCCTTTATCTATGGGGGAGCATTAGCTACCAAATGATAAACTAAACAAATGAGTTTTTAGCCTACATTTGAAGATTGCGACTGTGTCTGAGTCCCGAACATTTTCTGGAAGATCATTCCAGAGTTGGGGGGCTTTATAAGAAAAGGCTCTTCCCCCAGCTGAGGCCTTCTGAATTCTGGGAACATTTAAAAATCCAGTATTCTGTGATCTGAGTGAACGTGGGGGCTCATAATAGGAAATTGTATCTTGAAGATATTCAGGAGCAAGCCCATGTAGAGCTTTATATGTTAATAACAAAATTTTGTAGTCAATGCGGAATTTAACAGGCAGCCAATGAAGTGATGATAAAGCTGGGCTGATATGTTCAAATTTTCTAGTTTTAGTGAGGACCCTAGCTGCAGCATTTTGAACTAGTTGAAGTTTTCTTAAATTTCTGCTGGTGCATCCTGAGAGTAGTGCGTTACAGTAGTCAAGCCTTGAAGTAATAAAGGCATGTACTAATGTTTCTGCGTCCTGAAGGGAAAAGGCATTTCTAATCTTAGCAATATTGCGAAGATGTAAAAAAGCTGTCCTAGTGATACTACCTATGTGTTGATCAAATGATAAATCCGGGTCAATTATGACACCAAGATTTTTTGCTGCTGAACCAGGTTTAACTGGAAAGTTAGCTAGATTTAAAATTAAGTCTGATAATTTATTTCTTGTCACTTTTGGACCCAAAAGCAGGACCTCTGTTTTGTTGCTGTTTAGGAGGAGGAAGTCACGCAACATCCAGCCTTTCACGTCTTTTACACAGTCCTCTATTTTCTTTATTCTGTGTTTGTCATCGGGCTTGGCTGAAATATACAATTGTGTGTCGTCTGCGTAACAGTGAAAGTTAATGTCATGGTTTCTTATAACTGTGCCTAGCGGTAACATGTATAATGTAAATAATAATGGTCCTAAAATAGAGCCTTGTGGAATTCCAAATCTTACTTTAGAATAATTTGAATTTAGATTGTTTACTTTTACGAATTGATAACGTTCCGTTAAGTAAGATTTAAACCATAATAGGGCTGTCCCTGTGATTCCAACCATGTTTTCTAACCTTTCTATGAGAATATTGTGGTCTATTGTATCGAAGGCTGCGCTTAGGTCAAGAAGCACCAACAGGGATACGTGGCCTTGATCAGAGGCAAGAAGAAGATCATTTGTTATCTTGACTAGAGCTGTCTCTGTACTATGATGTTGCCTGAATCCAGATTGGAATTTTTCATATATATGATTCTTATGTAGATATGAACTAAGTTGTTGGGCCACAGCTTTTTCTAAGATCTTAGACAGAAATGGCAAATTAGAAATAGGCCTGTAATTAGACAGTGTACTAGCATCAAGATTTGGTTTCTTGATCATAGGTTTAATAACTGCTAGTTTAAAAGCTTTGGGTACATGGCCCAGACTAAGCGATGAGTTTACTATAGTTAAAAGAGGATCAATAATAGCTGGTAGTACTTCTTTGAGCAACTTTGTGGGAATTGCATCAAGTGTGCAAGTTGTACAGTTTGCGGAGGTGATAATCTTCTCTAGTTCTAATTGTGGGAGTGGGCAAAAGGTTTCAAGTCTTTCTTTTACAGTTATATTATGTTTTATTTCATTCACATCAGGTGGCAGCCAGGATGGATTTGATCCTGTGGCTAGAGTTTGTTGTCTAATATTCTCAATTTTATTATTAAAAAAGTCCATAAAATCTTTACTGGTGAGAGTTGCTGGAATTAGTTGTTCAGAACCTGCTTGATTTTTTGTAATTCTAGAAAACACACTAAACAGTGCTCTCGGATTATTTTTATTATGGGAGATCAGCGAGGCCAGATATGCTGAGCGAGCTTTAGTGAGGGCATTTCTATACTCTATAAGGCTGTCCTTCCAGGCAGAATGGAACACTTCAAGCTTGGTTGATCGCCATTTCCGCTCTAGTTTTCGTAATGTTTGTTTTAAAGTACGGGTCTTATCGTTATACCATGGTGCGAGCTTTTTCTGTCTTATACTTTTATGTTTAAGTGGTGCTACCTTTTCTAAAGTAGATCGACAGGTATTTTCTAGGTAATCAGTTAGTACATCTAGGTCCATTGGGTCTGATGGAGTTGGAACTGGGGTCGATAGTTCTGGTAGGTTTTCTATAAATTGTAGGGCGGTAGATGGTTTTATTATACGCCTTGTAGAATAGCAAGGGTTCTTACATATATTATGGATAAAACGTAGCTCATATGAAATTAAGTAATGATCGGAGATTGCTGAGGATTGCGGTAAGATATTAATTTTGTCAATGTTAAGACCTAGTGTCAGAACTAAGTCTAAAGTGTGGCTGCAGTATTGTGTAGGCCCTGTTACATTTTGAGTAATACCAATAGAGTCTAAGATTGAGGTAAATGCCTTTTTTAGTGGGTCACTTTCCTTCTCAAAATGGATATTGAAATCTCCTACAATTATAACTTTATGATTGCACACCGCTAGGTTTGTAGCAAAATCGCTGAATTCTTTCAGAAATTCTAAGTAAGGCCCTGGTGGTCTGTAAATGTTGCATAATAAAAATGCGTCCTTTTTTGTGACCGGATTTGTAATAATAGTGGAGAGAACCTCAAAAGAAGAGAAGGTGTCACATTGTTTAAGACTAATTTCTAGGGTATTTTGGTAAATTACACATACTCCACCTCCTTTGCCTGATATTCTTGGGCTATGTGCATAATTATAGCCTAGGGGGGTGGCTTCATTTAGTGCTAAATATTCATTTGGTTTAACCCACGTTTCCGTGAGACAGAAAACATTGAATTTATGATCACTTATAATATCATTTACGATGAGTGCTTTTGAGTTTAGTGATCTTATGTTGAGTAACCCAAATTTTAGTTCTGAGGTGTTGCTGCTAGGTGTTGTGTATGATTTAATATTGATTAGGTTGCTGAAACAGGCTGATTTTGTTTTTCTACTTTTACATTTAGTTCGGGGGAAAGACACAGTCTCAATACAGTTGAACCTGGGTGACGTCTCAAGACAGTTCGCAGACGGTCGGTTTAGCCTGTCTGTCTGCGGCCTGGTCCCGGCTCTGGATTGTCAGCAGCTATCTACACTACTCAGCTGACTAACTAAAAGACTATGTGCTATACTGCAAGAAAGTAAGGCAGCACCCTCCCGCGTGGGGTGGATACCATCCCTACCTATAAGACCAGGCTTGCCCTCAAAACGTAACCAATTGTCTATAAAGCCCACTTGATTTTCGGAACACCACTTGGACATCCAGCAGTTTAACGCCCAAAGTCTGCTGTAAGCTTCATCGCCACGCCGCATTGGTATGGGGCCAGAGCAGATTACGGCATCGGACATCGTCTGGGCCAGTTTAATCACCTCTCTAATATTACCCTTAGTTACCTCAGACTGCCGCAGACGAATATCATTGGCCCCTACATGAATGACTACCCTCGAATATCTCCTATTAGCTAACAGTCTAAGGTTGCCACTAATATCCGGCGCTCTGGCTCCCGATAAACAGCTAACTGTTACTGCCGGCGCCCCTAAAGGAGTAGCTAATTTCACGTGCCGAACAATAGAGTCTCCTATAACCAGAGCACTCTTAACAGGCTCCTCAGCGGGTGCTTCGCTGAGCAGGGCAAACCTGTTTGACACGCGAATCGGAGGAGCGTGGTGTCCCGGTGGGCTAGCTTTGGCCTCAGCGTTAGCATCAGCCTTAGCTTTCCGGCTATGACGCCGAGACGTCACCCATTCACCCCGCTGTGAGGGCTCTAACGCCGGAGTCGTGGGGGTGCTAACTCTCCCTAAGGCACCCGGAGTTGCTAACACTGAATCTCGCTGTTTATCCCTCAACAATAATAAGCTCCGGATGCGCACTTCTAGCTGGTCCACTTTATCCACCAGGGAGCTAACTAGCTGACACTTACTACAAATACAACCACTATATTTATCGCTAGAGGGCGTTAAACTAAACATGCCACACTCTGAGCAGGCAAAACAGCCAGTAGTAGCCATGGAATTGCAGGTACTTACCGCTTTTAGTGAATTTTAGTAACTTACACCAAGAACGTTACTCCAGGGTCCGGTGGCAGTTTTAGTGCCTCTGTAATGAATATTCCTGCGGAGACAATCTAAAAGATAGATCTATGGATGGTTAGTAGGTTATAAAAACAGATATAAATATAGAAATAACAATGGAAACGAGTAAACAGGAAAACCCGAGCGATCAAAACAGCTTCCAAACGGGTACAGAAACAGCCAAACGGGTTCCCTCATTCTACTCTGCGTCTGAGATCAGTCGTCTCTGTCCCTGCTACTCCCTCCTCGTCAGGATCCTCTTCCCCCCGTTCCCGTCTACCTCACCCCGGGTCTCAGCGCTCCCGCCGATCTTCACCTGCCTCCACGGCTCCCCATGGCTGATCTGCCAGCCCGAGACGTTCTTGCTGCCTGTTTGACAGCGCCTCGCCTGCCTCCCGAGCCTCCTCGTGCTTCATCCTCCAAATCTCACTCCCCTTGCATCACGGACTGGACAGTGGCTAAACTACAGAAGGTTCTGAGGGAACGCAATGTTCCCTTCGCTCACACAGCCCTCAAGGCTGGCCTCCCTCGGAGGTAAACAATCGGTGTGCATCGCAGTTCCGGTTGCGCAACCCAATGTCGTCACACCTCCCGCTCGCTCTGGCGCAGTCAATGCCTCCGGGCTCCTTTCGGGTGTTGTTTCGCTGCCCCCTGCTGCTGCTTCTGCGTTAGCGCGGCCTGAGTCTACCTGCATTGCCATTCCTACCCGCACCGTGCCTGCCTCTTCTGGCCCTCTGCCTGGTTCTGACTTTTCTCATCTCCCTCCCCGCCCCCTCTGTTCTCAATCATCCCAAGTCCCCTTCCCTCAATCATCCCAAGTTCCCTTACCTCAATCATCCTTTCCCTTCCCTCAATCATCCCTTGACCCCTTCCCCCTGTCTCTCTTCCAGGTCCTCCTGCCACCATGTCTTCTGCTCAACCCCGGACTGCTTCCGCAGATACTACATTTACCCTCTCCACTGCTCCTCCAGCTGTGCCACCCAGTAACGCCCGCATATTCAACCCACCTCTCGTCTCACCTTCATTACGGCAACGCATTATCCAAGGTGCAGATGTTGCTCTCCCCTACTTGTTGCTCCCATCTTCCACCCCTTCTGCTCCCCGTACCATAGATGCCGGTGATGCCTTCACTTCACGGCCCTCCGAACCACGGGTTTCCAAATCCCTCACAGTCCCAGATTTTGCTCTTGCCTTCTCCATCTACCGTGACATCTTGTGCTCCGTCTTCCCTTCTCATCGCCAGAAGTTGGATGATTACCTGGCCATAAATCTGGATCTGGCTGTTCGCTTCGGTGGAACCAGGTTTTATGACTACCACAGCCTTTTCTCTGCTCGGGCCGCTGCGCGGCTCCAACAATGGAACCTTCCCACCTACTGGGGTGCCTTGGACCTGGAACTCTATTGTCGCGTTTTCGCACTGCACTCTTGTGCGACGTGTGCAGCTGCCCTTCCCATCCTGCGACTTCTTGCTCACTCATCGACAAACACTCCTCTTTGTACCGACCCCCCACTCCGTCTGTACGTCCTGCCCGGTCTGCTATTCGTCTATCTTCCACCAGTGCTCGCGACAGCCGTGGAAGACCCGTTTATTTCTTGGATGGTCAAATGGTCTGCAACAACTTTAATTCTGCCGGGTGTTTTGCTTCTTCCTGCAAGCTACTCCATGTGTGCTCTTATTTGGCAGTAGCTGACTTCTTCGGTTTCTCTCTACCCCAGTTAATGTGCCCGCTTTAGCCTCTGATCTAGCCGTGCATGATGATTCCACTTTCGTCTGTTACCTCTTGGATGGTCTACTTTTTGTTTTTTCTCCGGGCCTTGTAACACTGCCTACTTCCTCCTTCACCTGCCAAAACCTTCTCTCCGCTTTGTCTGAACCTGACATTGTTTCATCCCTTCTGGCGTTTCTGACGGTTTCATGATCGGGCCTTTCTCTTCTCCCCCCTTCTCAACGTACAGGATCAACCCCTTCGGCATCGCTACCCGCAAATATTCAGGCAAGAAGCAGATCATCATCGACCTTTCAGCTCCACGTGGCGCCTCCGAACCTTCCATAAATGGTCTCATTCCCAGTTCTGAGTTCTTGCTCCACTATGCGACCGTGGACCATGCCATCATCTTAATCAAACTTGCCGGTCGTGGCATCTGGCTCACTAAGGCTGACATTGTTTTTGCCTTCAAGATTCTGTCTCTCCACCCAGATATTTGGCATCTTTTCAGAATCTGCTGGAACAATAAATATTACTTTGCTGTCCGTCTTACATTTGGCTGCAAAAGCAGTCCAGAAATATTCGATACCATTGCAGAAACCCTCTGTTGGATTCTGCTCAATGTACAAAAACTGCCTTTCGTTCTCCACCTTTCGTTATTGATCCCACTTCTTCACCTCCAGCTCGAGGTCTCACTGCCCTATCCAGCACCTTTCACCATCTCGGGATTCCGCTCTCCAGGGAAAAGACTGCGGGCACTTCAACCTCTCTCGAGTTTCTCGGCATCACTTTAACTCTGTCTCCTTCCAAGCTTCCCTTCCCCAGGATAAACTAGAACGTATCACCCATGCTCTCTCTGCATTTGTCGACAAGCCTATATGTAGAAAAACAGCAACTCCTCTCTCTTTTGGGCCACCTCAACTATGCCATTCGAATCATCCCTCAGGGATGCTCATTTATCTCCCATCTCCTTCATCTTGCCTCTTCAGTCTGCTCACTTCACCATTCAGTCACCTTAGACGACTCTTGCCTCTCTGAGCTGAAATTCTGGCTCACCCTTCTTCGCCACTGGAATGGCATCTCCTTTTTTTTTTACAAGGATACTATTTCAAACCCCTTGGATGTCCAGCTTTTTACAGATGCTGCTCCTTTGATCGGCTTCTGTGGTTACTACGGAGGCCATTGGTTTGCTTCTCCATGGCCCGCACAATTCGTCAGCTTCGCTGCCAAAACCAACAACTCTTCTGCTCTTTGGGAACTTCACCCCATTGTCATTGCAGCACTTGTCTGGGGCCACGAGTGGACAAGAAACACAATTCTAATTCACTCAGACAATTCCGCAACTGTTCAAATAATCAACAAAAGCCGTTCCACATCCCTATCACTCATACCCTTAATACGTCTCCTCATCTGGCACGCCATACCCCACCAATTCATTCTTAAGGCAGTCCATGCAATAGCTGACTCACTTTCTCCTTTTCATTTTCAGAAATTTAGAACCTTAGCACCTCAAGTGGACCATCAACCCACGCCAGTGCCACCATTTTCGGAAACCATACACTACCTAACTCCCATCTGCAACAACGGATATCTCAAGCCCTGGAAACAATACTTTAACCTATCTCACCACAAACACTCTCCGCCTACTGGTCAGGATGGAAACACTTCCAGAATTTCCATACCCTGCATTACATCGTCTTTCCTTCTAACAACCTCTCCATAACTGCGGCCTTCCTTACCTCAGCTAACACTCAACACTCCATCCGTTCCTCCACCTTAAGAGTATATTTAGCAGCAATAAACTTCTTTACCAAACTTATAACCGGTACACCTCATTCTTCCTCCAGTCACCCTCAGATTACCCTTCTCCTCAAAGGAATCCGAAAAGCCGAACCCCATCTTCCATCTCAGAGATCACCAATCACTTCAGATATTCTATTATGCTGCCTGAACACGCTCTGCTCAGGATGCTACTCCCCTACTATCGCCCCTACACTCCAAGCCATGTTTCTCCTAGCTTTCTCAGAATTTCAGGATTTCATGACTCTCAGTCACATCCAATTCATATATTTACCCCCTCTTATCTGATCTCACCATCCCCGACTCTAATACATTAATATTTAACATCAAATGCAGCAAAACCGATCAACTCGGCAAAACTACCCACCTACATCTTTTTAAATTAAATTCTCCACTTAGTCCCTATGAACCCCTCATACAGTACATCAATCTTAGAAATTCCCAGAATGCCCAACCATCAGACCCACTCATCATCACAGAATCCGGGTCCGCCGTATCAAGACACTGGTTCCATACTCATCTCCGTCACGTTCTCTTCCTCAGCGGTTACTCTCTATGCTATTTCTCAGGCCATTCATTCAGAATCGGCGCAGCTTCTACTGCTTCCCATCAGGGACTACCAGATCACACTATTCAACTCATCAGGTGCTGGTCCTCTCAGGCATACCACAGCTACATCCGTTCCCAAATCAATGATCTCAGACTAGTGCATGAGAAACTTGCTTCTCTCTGAACTGGAGCTTTTGGGGTCCGGCTTCACTCTCCACTAGCAGAAGCCGCCCAGAACTCCAGCCCAAGTCCTTCTGAGTTCCCCTTCCTTGCCCTGCTTACATCAGGTGTGGTACTCACCTCACAAATTATAAATAAAAGTTCTGGTCAAATGGGATGACATGTTATTTTTATATATGCACTGTAGAAGTCTGAAGAATGACACATGTTTTAGTTGAGGCCCCGTCCCCCAAGTTCTCAGAAGAGTGCCAAGATGGGCTCAGGAGGAAAAAGTGTGAATACCTCTGCTCTAGTGTGTATAGCGCCATAACATTAAAACTTCCTGCCTAATATTGTGTAAAACTGCTAAAAATCTGCTAAAACCATTAACAACAGACTCAGCAAGGTCTCTAATAATGTCCTGTGGAATCTGGCACCAAGATATTATCAGCAGATCCTTTAAGTGCCATAAGTTGTGAGGTGAAGATGGGGCTTTCATGGATCAGATGTGGTTTTACAGCACATCATACAAGACTTCAGATTGAGATTTGGAGGCCACATCAAGACATTAAATTTTTTTTTACTGTGTTCCTCAAACTGTCCTTGGACAGTGATTGCAGTGTGGAGAGGCACTGTGTCCCATTCATCAGTGTATTACAACCCATTCTCATTCCCAACTCGTCCTATTTTGAAGCTTGGGCAGAACCCCTTGGCGTCAGTAAATGCACGCCGAAGGTGACCTATTGCGTAAGATTTTGACGCCCACGGCAGTCCCATACACTGCAAGGTAAATTCTCCTGCGTCTTAATTCGACGTCGACGGACCTGCGTTTCCCCGAGGTTCGTGGTGAAAATATTTTAGTCGCCTCAGTCATCACATGGTGTTGGTTTAATCGGTGTGGTTTCTTAAAAGCACTTTTATCATTTTAACTCAATCCTCGTCTTTAAAAATATACCCAAAAGCAACTTGTCTTCAAATTCCTTTAAAACCGTTGTTAAACGTCCCCTGAACGTCTCAAGTCTGACGCGCTCGGCAGTCATCACTCACCGTAAAAGTGCTCTGTTTGAGGACATGAATATGAACACATTTGATATTAATTTTATTAAACTGAACAAAATATGGGAGTGCTATTTGTAAGACACTATTATTATTATTATTATTATTATTTGTTGGACAATCAAAACATCCATGGGTTGAATCTGCAGAAGTTATTATACAAATATTTAGCTCAGTTGTATCTTCCTTTTTTTTTATTTATTTATTTTATTTTTTTTTTTTAAACTAAGAGCTGAACATATTCTAAAATTATTTATATAAACCGTAGCATGTTTAATACTTTGAAATTCTGCCGCGCAAATCCTCGCGACATTCTCCGTGATCTTATTCCTTCACCGGTGAGTAAACGAGCACAACGCCCGCAAAAACTGTTAAAAACTGTTAATACATTATTGTTATTACTGTTATTATATATATATTTGGAATTAATAAGCGAACATTTCGTCCAGTAGAAGTTACCGCCGCAGATATGAGCATTTAGCTTCACTATTATTAATCATTTTAGTAAAGGCCTAGCTTATTAAATTTATAGGTAATTGTCCAAATGTGATACAGTTAATCGGCAACGTGTATTTACCCTCTGCGTGTCAATAACTCATCTAGACTAGACTCTACAAGACTGTGCTTGACTTTGGTTTTAAAATATTGTGTGCATTGTTTTATTGCGCTATGTCTTTTTACTGTTAATGCTTAATCAAACTAATGAAAAAGGGATCAGTGAGCTGTTAAACTGGACTGTTTTCGGGGCCCAGATCTTAGTTTTAATATATTTATTCACTGATACAGAATTGGTTTAATTAAAATAATTGTGCTTATGTACACTATATGGACATTATTGGACACTACTGCGACACCTTACACATCACACCTACAGGAGCTTTTAGAACATCCCATTCTGAATCCATAGGCATTAATATGGTGTTGCCCGCTCTTCCCAGCCCCTTTGCAGTGTGGAAAAACTTGATTGGCCCACACAGAACCTTGACCTCAACCTCATCAAACCCCTTTGGGCTGAGCCAGGCCCTATCCACACGGATCCCGTTACTATCCCGTCTTTGTCTGCGTATTGGCCTCCCGTCCACACGAAAACAACATTTTAGGAAACTGAAAACAGGTTTTCGGAAACGCTCTCCAAGGTAGAGAGCCCTTCTGAATGAATTTCCACAGACACACTCCAGAATATTGTGGAAAGCCTTCCCAGAAGAGAGGAAGCTGTTATAACTGCAAAGGGGTACCAGTACAATATTAATGTCTGTGGATTCGAATGGGGTTTTGTAAAAGCTCCAGTACGTGTAATATGAAATTATATTTATTTATCACAATACAAATATTGTATATGTGTCTTACACATATAAGTACATTTAATTTTTAATATTTAATTAAATGTGCCTTTCAAGTAGTGATTGTACGTCCTCTTTTCCATGACGTCCTCTTTAGGATTTCAAAATTGAAAAGGAATAAAAAGCCAGATGTCCATGTTTGCTCTGCAAAAGGCCAGTGTGGTTTTGGGTTTTCAGTCACTGGTTTAATCAGTTGTTCTCAGTACTCCTTGTTGATAATGTGAACGCCTCCTTTCATAGGATAAGAACTTTCAGTCACACTGACCTTTTGCAGCTAGACAATTGTGTCCAAACAGGAAAATGTTAGTATATATATAATATAGTGGCCACTGAACATAGTCTGTAAATATTGATAATTAATAAGAACAATTTTGACTGTTAACAAATTGTATGATTTTTTCCAGTGATAATGACAAAACCAAAACTGAGACCATGTCCTCACTGCCAGAAGTTGAATTCTGCAAACTGCAAAACCTGCAGAAGCTGTTTTTTAAATTTAAGTTTAAGGCAGAAACACAAAGATAAAGCAGCCCGACATCTGGATGGCCAATGGGGAGAGACCACCCTGAGGCACAGAAATGCCAGCCGGGTCGTAGATTCAGCCCGTATTATAGTAAGTGTTAGTATACATAGTAGCATACATATAACAATACATGTAAATTTTAGAAAGGTTTTCCACAGAATGATGATCATTTACATTTTGGTTTTACACCTTTAGAATTCACCAGTCCATTTTTCTTATGTTCCATAGTAACTACATCTTAAGTGTGTACTATTTTATATGATAGTAGTTTATAATAGTTTATTTAACTTTCAAACTATCTACATTAAAATAATACTGTGAATCACAGTTGCTATAAGATTATTTAGACACTGCAGCCAAACTAAAACACAATGCAGGATAATCAAATTTGGAACACAAACACATTTACTCTTGAGGTAATGTGTTCAGAAGCCTTGTACGTGTACACCAGCTTCACTTCATGTATAACTCTTTGTCCCAATCCCATTTCTTATTTTTAGCCCTAGTTCTTGTTTTCGAGTGTCATCTTGCCCCTTGGAACTGAGTTATAAGGAGTAGTGTTTGGAACCTTCCCCTACAAAATGGGACAACTCTTTGAGATTTGAGCAGTCATTGATGGCTTTTACATAAATAGAAGTGATGCGTTCAGCTGGACAAATCCAATATGCAAATAGGCATCATGTTGCCGTTGTGTGCAGCTAATCTGAAAGATGTTAAAAAATGAAGATGTTTTTAACGCCTGGGAATGCTGGTGGATTTGTTTGTGGTGTGTAGAGTAGAATGCCAAGATGTTTTTGTGTAGGTAGCCTAGCTACACAACATGCTAATTTGTATAATGTTAGTGAAATTCTGTCTACTGTTGGATTTGATTTTTTTTGTCAAATTAATGAATCACTAAACATATTTTGGCTTGACCTCACAATGCGTTGTAATATATCTTAAAGCATATCACAATATCTAGCCGTATGATTACAATACAGGGCGGCACAGTGGTGCAGCAGGTAGTGTCGCAGTCACACAGGTCCAGGGACCTGGAGGTTGTGGGTTCGAGTCCGAGAGAGCCAGCGTCCCTATTAAATTAGTGTGTTTAATGAAATATGTGAATGAGGTGCTGGTGCTTAATTTTACACAGAAAAGCTAATGCATCATTTTGAATTGTTTTCCATTGTTGTCACATCCAATCCTTACGTTATGAGCCATGTGAAAAATTATATAAATATTAAGATCTGCAGATTTAGTGATTTGTTCACTTTTGGTGACAATGAATTACATTGAACATACAGCCCATACTGTCACTGTGTAATTTGTGGGTTTTATTTTTCATTTCAGGTTCAAAAATTGGAGGCACTAGGTTTGAAGCCCTTGCTTTTCATTGGAAAGAAAGGCAAGAAAGGGAATTTCACAGCAGAAGTTATCACCCCAGTGGGTCCTCTTCTAGATGGAGCTCTTAAAAGCATTTTTAGTAAAATGTCCAGCTTGTATGAATACTTTTTGAAAAGTAAGTCATTCTTTCTATAATATACTTGATAAAAGCCTTACAAAATTTGTTTAAAATTTATTTACAAAAAATTATTTAAATTCCTAGTAATGGGAACTTATTGAGTCAATACCAAGAGTTAATGCCACACAATAAATTAATTGATTATTGATTCCAAAATCTTGACAATGACAACAGAATAGATAACACTTTGTGTGCATGCAGTGTGGAAAAACATCACTATGAGGAATCTACAATCTGCCTGGATTCCGAAAATTAAATGTTTTTATGATTGACTCCCAGCTTTTTCACTACTTTTTCCACATTCCACTTACACATTCCAAGAAATTGCATAATGAAGCCCTGTTGTGGAATTAAATCAAGTAGGAGGACACACAGCAAAGACAATTAGATCATAAGGAATAATAATTTTTTTATTATTATAAAAATGATTAATATTATTTTATATATTATTAATAATTCATTTTGTGATAATTTGCAGGCTTGTGTGGGAAGGTATTATGTCTATAAGAGTGAAGTGACAATTTTTATAAGTTTGACTGGTTTATTGGTTGAAAAGTTGACTGATGCATTTACACAAATCTTTTGGCTTTTTAACCAGTTGTGGCATGACTTAGCATCTGTTTTGGCTTTACTTCGGTTTCACCTAAAATCTTATACAGTATTTAGCTATATTAAAATTAGCTAAAAGCATAGTGTGTGTGTGTGTTGGCACGGCAGTTGAAATGGGCAGGTGTGGGCAAAAGTTGTGCTAGGTTTTGTGGGTGGTTGGGTGCCAGAATAACACTAGATTTTGCAGCCGCAGGTGAATGGTTGAATTGGGTGAGTGCGGGCATTAATAATGAGGCCTGTGCAGTTCTCCAAATTAGGCTAATTTTGTAAAGGCTTGATTAGGTTGTAGGTAATGTTATGTTTCAATAACAGCAGGAAATAAATGACATTCAGATAGCTTGCATTAGGGGTGTAACGGTATGTGTATTTGTGTAAACTCTCATGGTCATGGTCCATTGTACGTCACACAGAGACCACACGTTACAAAACTAATGTGAAGATAATTACGACTGTTTTTTATTAAACTAATGTTATTTTTTTTGTGGGGGGGTATGCTATTTCAGATCATGCAAAACTTATGGCTACCACCTCATCAGACTCTGCTGGTCCAGATCACCAAGAGATGCCCACATCAGCTACAGATACACACCCTCAAGAGCAAACCTCTTCAACAACTGAGGCACCCACTGATACAGAGCACTATGTGCTTACTCTTACTCCAGTTCCTGTCCTAGACCTTCAAACACCCTCACTCCATACTGAGCCCATATCTGTTCCCTCTCCACACACTCAACCCATATCAACCTCCATCATCCCACCTGCACCAGGTCTCTCTCCTCTCACCACACCTGCACCAGTTCTCTCTCCTCTCACCACACCTGCACCAAGAGTCTCTCCTCTCACCACACCTGACCCAGGTCTCTCTCCTCTCACCACACCTGCACCAAGAGTCTCTCCTCTCACCACACCTGCACCAAGAGTCTCTCCTCTCACCACACCTGACCCAGGTCTCTCTCCTCTCACCACACCTGACCCAGGTCTCTCTCCTCTCACCACACCTGCACCAGGTCTCTCTCCTCTCACCACACCTGCACCAGTTCTCTCTCCTCTCACCACACCTGCACCAAGAGTCTCTCCTCTCACCACACCTGCACCAAGAGTCTCTCCTCTCACCACACCTGCACCAAGAGTCTCTCCTCTCACCACACCTGCACCAGGTCTCTCTCCTCTCACCACACCTGACCCAGGTCTCTCTCCTCTCACCACACCTGCACCAGGTCTCTCTCCTCTCACCACACCTGCACCAAGAGTCTCTCCTCTCACCACACCTGACCCAGGTCTCTCTCCTCTCACCACACCTGACCCAGGTCTCTCTCCTCTCACCACACCTGACCCAGGTCTCTCTCCTCTCACCACACCTGACCCAGGTCTCTCTCCTCTCACCACACCTGACCCAGGTCTCTCTCCTCTCACCACACCTGCACCAGTTCTCTCTCCTCTCACCACACCTGCACCAGGTCTCTCTCCTCTCACCACACCTGCACCAGGTCTCTCTCCTCTCACCACACCTGCACCAAGAGTCTCTCCTCTCACCACACCTGCACCAGCTGTCTCTACTGCAACACCAGAGCTGCTTTCAGTACCGTTCTTTAAAGATTCCCCTCACACCTCTGCACCGGTAGTGCCTCTGTATAGATCAAATAGAAAAAGAAAATCTGATGTAAACACAAGGCATTCCAAAAAAAGCTCTCCATCTGAATCAAGAAAAGCCCCAGCTGCAGAAAGGACAAATTCCACACCACCGACAGATGCATTCAATTCAAAGTCAATGACTGCACCTGCCTTCAGGAATCGTTCTAAAGGTTGGTATGTTTGCCTCTTACTTTTCTTTTTTTTAGATAACACGTAACCTGATCCTATTATGTATTCGTTTGTTGTAACATTGTTTATATTATTATATAGAAACAATGAAGAAACATGCAAATTAGCCAAATATTTAATACCTCCCATGTTGGTTTAAAATTGTTTTTTTTGTTAGTGTGATAGAAGTACCAGGCCTAGAGCAAATTTCCATATTCAATGAGTTGCCATGAATTCTTATAAGAATTATATTTTTGTATATTAAGTAGCATAACATGCTGTGTTATTATAGCATAGCTCATTTCTTGAACATTTAGTATTTGTTGATTAATGTTCTCTAGGATGCCGAAAACACAATAACCAGAAGCTGTTCTTTGTTGAAGAAATTATTGAAAATAGAATAAACCAGGTAATTTCTTTCTATTATGTTTATACACTGTATCTCATAAATGTCTGCTGCCTGGAGTATCTGAAATAGTGTATATTTAGATCAAGGGTGGGAGCGGGTGCAGAAATCACTACCCCTGATTTAGATGGTGCACCCTAGGGTTGTAACAGTGTGTGTATCATACCTAACCATCATGGTTTGATACACACAGTTGCAAAGAAAATACATTCATTCATTCACTGTCTGTAACTCTTATCCAGTTCAGGGTCGCGGTGTGTCTAGATCCTACCTGGAATCACTGGGTGCAAAGCACAGAGAATAACCGCATGCGTTATTACAGTAAATGTGGTCATTTCAAAAGTGTATGTGCCACCCGGAAACCTAAGCTGTAAGCTGTGGGGTTTGCATGGTATTGTAAGAATTGTTGTGGTTTAGAATTATTACTGTGGTAACTGTAGTTTTTGGGACCTCCACATCCCTCTTGCTCCACTTCCTCCTTCTCTCTCTCTCTCCCTCCTGCTGTTACGTGTAGAGAGTGACTCATATGCTTGTTTTTATCTTTATTTTTATCTCACTTTTTCTTGTTAAAAAAACTTGTTAAAAAATTTAAGAGAATAAACACACACACAGCACAATCCAAATTAATATTGAAAGCGTCAAGCATCTCCATTTCAAGACTTCATCAGTCTCTCACAACATTCTGGTCTTTACGATGTATCATCATTTCATTTAGGTTTGTGGGCACTGGTTAAACACAGCTCTCTTAAGGTCCTGCCACAGTATTTCATTTGTGTTGAGATCTGGACTTTAGGCCATTGAAATCCCTTGATTCTTTTGCTTTTCTTTTCTTTTTCAGCCATGCCATTCTGTTGTAGATTTGCTGGTGTCCTTGATCACTGGGGTTCATTCACCAAGCATTTTTTTAATTATTATTCTTAAAACCCATTTATGCAACTTATGCAACTTTCAAAAAGAATATGACATTTACCAGTGTTTTTATGTCAGAACACAATCTACACACACTCAAGAGCACAAAGATGAGAACAGTTCTGTGGGGTAAGAACATGAATCTGACGTAGAATTTTTCTTAGGAAATTACTCATGAAAATTTAAAGAAAACACTTGGGAAGAGATTAGTGAATGAGGCCCAATGTTCTTTTGCATGCTTTGGCCAACCTTTAGCTGTTGGACAGGAGGCCTCACGTTTGACTTTAGAATACTTTGGTATGCAGGCATGCCAGGGTGCCCAAGTACTGTAGCTGCAAAATGGGCCCAAGTCACCATCCCTCTACCACTTTGTTTGACAGTTAGTACAAGGTGTTTGGGCTGATGTGCTGTGATATGGCTTTCACCATACGTGGTGCTGTGCATTATGGCCAGACATATCCTCCTTGTTCTTGCCTGTCATCCTTTACATTGCCCCAGAAATTTTGTGGTTTATTCAGATGCAACTTTGCAAATGTAAGCTGTGCTACCGTGTTCTTTTTAGGCTCCTGACAGCCTGTTCCATTAGGCCACACTTGTTCAATGTTTTTCTAATCGTACTCTCTAAACATTTAACATGCTAACTGAAGTCTGCGTGGTCTGGGGCATAGCTCTTGGGTTTTATGCACTAAGTATTGCATGGACTGATATTGAGGTGAATTCACTGGAGGTCTTTTCTGTGTAGACGGCCAATTGTCTTGAATATATTCCACTTGTAAATAATCTTTCTCACTGTTGATTGATGGACTTCAAATAGTTTGGAAATGGTCTTATAAACCTTCCCATATTGATGGATCTAATAGTTGCTTCTAATAGTTAACACACACCTTAATGCTCCAGACCATCAAACTGCCAAAACTGCCTTTCCTTAAATGCATAATGCTATGGTGCAATCTGTGTTGGTGTTTGTCTGAAGTTGCATTTAAGTAATTTGAAGACTTTTATTATTATTATATCATCAGAAAAAAATTTCACTTTGGTGGTAACCTCAATACACATTATGTTCCTTTAATAAGGAAACATATTTGTACCGTATTCTATAATTAACTGTGGATGTTAAATTTGTGTTGGTTTCATTTGCCCCGTTTCATCTCCAGGACTTTTATTGTGTTCTTTTATTCTCCACAGTTGTATAATGAAAGATTACAGAGATCCCCCTCTCCTTCTGGAGAAGAGAATGTAATGAACCGTTAGGGAACACAACTGGACTCTAACACCACTGCTGTACCTTTTAAAGGGACATTATATTGTTTGTAGCTTTAATGACAGTAATGTACCTGTACAGTGCCTTTCTTCTTTCATTTTAGGATTAAAATCCATTTTATTGTATTTTTATGTGTGTTTGTGTGTGAATGTGTAGGGAAAAGAGGAAGTTAAAGTTCGTTGGCAGCCTTGTTCAGCATGGTAAGTAATATTAAAAATGATATATATTACTTGTAAAAAGTGTCCAATGTATGTTTTCCACCCTAGCTCTATTTTCCTGTTTGCCTAAGTATCATAAATGTAATCTAATTAGCATGACTATGTGTTTCTTTACAGTGGCAAAGTTTGGGAAGACACATGGGAGCCTGCCGGAAACTTTTGAATAAACAGAAAGAGCATCTGTCTCTGTTTAACTTCTGCTTGTTTGGTTAGCTCTTCATATTATGTAGTTATGAATTAATTAATAGCACATATTAAGTGAAAGTTACAATTGATTTTTGCAATTGAACACTGTAAATGCTAAGAAGGTGTGTGCAATGGTTCAATGAGGCTGAATTGGTAATTTGTGGTACCATTTCATGTACATTCAATTAAAGATAATAAGAGGAAAAAGAACTGAGTGGTCATTTTATAAACAAGTTCTTTCATTGTCTGTAACTGCTTATCCAGTTCAGGGTGGCTGTGGGTCTGGAGCCTACCCGGAATCATGAGGTGGGAATGCACCCTGAAGAGTGCCAATCCTTTGCAGGGACAACACACACTTACACCTATGGACACTGTTGATCCACCTACCAACGTGTTTTTGGACTGGGAGGAAACCCATATGGACACTGGGAGAACACACTAAACTACTCACAGATGTGACAGCAACAATACTACCCTTTATATACAAATTATGATTCATAAATTTAACTTCTACATTTTGAACCATTAAGACAAAATATAGGTTTCAAATGACAAGTATTGACTTTGATTTTCCTCTGGGTGTGTGTTCACTGTCCCTAATCACTAGTGTGCGTGTGTTCACTGTCATGTATGGGTTAAATGCACAGTTCAAATTTTGTTGTACTGTTGTAAAATGATCATAAAACATGTCACTCACTCTTAACATGCACAGGTGACTTGACCCACATCAGAATGCATAAACATGGTCAAAATGTACCCCATGTTGAAGTAAGTGAATTTTACTATTTAATACCAAAGAAAAAAGCATTACAGGATATTTCATTAGATATATATCAGGCAACCGTTGTAAATAAATGCATTCAGTGGAAAGTGACACTTGTAAACACTAGACCTAACCATGAAACAAGCTGACAGTTAATGGTTATCCTAATTTAAGCTGCAGACAAGGAATAACAAGTCAGCAAAGCATAAAATATCAGTATGATAAAGACTATGGTTAAATTGTAGGGTTTACTGTTAATTTGGTTCAAGTATTCATAAAACACCTTAAGTATATTAAAATGAAGTAGAATTTAATATCTACATAGGTATTACATTAAGTGGGTGCAATACATGGAATGACCCATTGTTCTTAATTTTTGCCTATATAGGACTTTTGTCTCTGTGAATGGGATGATGGGTAAGCTTGGAGGTAGCAAGACAGGATGTCCTTACAAGTTACCTCTTTTTACCAGGACAGGAAATGAAGTAAACAAAAGCCATAGTATTCACCATATGTTGACACTGACCAACCTATATAAGCTAAACCTCAGAGTTAACGTGTCAGAAGGCATTGGCTAACTTCTCAGCAAGCTGTCCACTTGGGCTTGTTAAAATGCTGTTCTTTTCCTTGTAATAAACCAGATTATTTTGCTAAGAAAAAATGGTGTCAGCGTAGAAGACTTTTTCAGCGTCTTCTTCACAATACTGAAAATAAACTACACTCCATTTCAGCTAAGTAGGATTGATCCTTGATTTATTGGACAAAAATCAACCACTTGAGAGTGAATAAAGAATAATCTACATGAAAGATTATGGGTTTAGAGATTATTTAGATTTATTATTTTTGTATATTTTTTATTTTTATTTATTTGTTTATTTCTTTTCTTTTGAGCTATAGAACTGAGTTACATTTGAAAAACAAAACTAATATTCATTTTTAATTCATTGTCTGTAACACTTATCCAGTTCAGGGTCACGGTGGGTCCAGAGCCTACTTGGAATCACTGGGCGCAAGGCAGGAATACACCCTGGAGGGGGCGCCAGTCCTTCAAAGGGCAACACAGACACTTTTGAGTCGCCAATCCACCCACCAATGTGTGTTTTTGGACTGTGGGAGGAAACCGGAGCACCTGGAGGAAACCCACGCAGACACAGAGAACACACCACACTCCTCACAGACAGTCACCCAGAGCAGGAATCGAACCCACAACCTCCAGGCCCCTGGAGCTGTGTGACAGTGACACTACCTGCTGCTCCACAGTGCCGCCTAAAACTAATATTGCAAAGTTTAATATTCTAAAGACAACTCCAAATAAACAAACCAAATTTTGGATAAAGGTATAAAAACCTTTTCAAATCCTTAATGTTCCCATGTGCACAGTGTCAGGTCAAATTTAACCAGTGGAAAAGACCTGTTATCTGCAGAGATCGGAGACCCTGCCAGAAAGACACCTCAGACACTCCATTAAAAAGACTTTTATGGTAGAGTGGTTAGACCAGTGCTCACCAACCCATTATGGAATCTTCCTGCAAATCTTCCAATCTTCCAATTGCTGCAGTTTTTTTCAGAAATATTTGATTGGATGGGTTATGTGCTTCATTGTTAAGTAATGTTAGATTAGGTTGGAAATAAAATGTAGATAAAAAGCCACATGAGGTCCAAAACTTTTCATAGACACACTCTAAAATCTTGTATAAAGCTTTCCAGATTGTAGCTTATAGCTAGCTTCTCTTTTAGCTGGAAAGGGGGGTCAGTGGTTTGGTCAGTGATTCTGTGGGAGGGTAAAAGCAAGTAGAGAGTCCACTTGGGCTGGGACAACATCTTTGCATGTGCTGTAGTTGAAACAAGGCCAAGGTCATGTATAAGATGCATAGGGGCCGGAATTGATTAGGACGATATCAGGGAGAGCAGTAGGGACAGAGTGTCTCTCGAACACCTCAAAAGTTGGTTCAGATTGACGTAGTCAGTTGAACCCAGAGGCACAGTGAACAGCGCAGAGAGGATCAATGAGCAGACAAGGCTAACTTCCTGTTACATATGTAAACAGGACTGCCAACCTAGCTGAATGTATTTTAATCATTCCAGAAGCATTAGAGAAACACTCAAACAATAAAGAAATATGCTTGCTTGTTTGTGATTTGAGTGGAAACGTGTAGAAAACATGTTCATGCCAGATGCCAGTAGTATTTATATCTGTCAAAATAATAAATGCAGTACTATGTAATATTTAAAGTTTGTGAATGTTATAACTCTGAATATGAAACAATGTCTTCATCATAGACCATACAATTCAAAAGATTTAATGTTATTTTTTTTTATTTAAGGGAAAACATCAGTTTTGCTGAATAAAGAACCAGTCGTTTCAGACTATAGAAATTTGTAGTGTTAATAATAAAAACAACAACACAAATGCTTTTATATATATTTGTCTTTTCATTCAGATGCCAGACCTCACTGACATCATTCCTCAAAGAAAATCTTGACACTGTAGAATCTGTAACAGTTGTAGCAAGACACTCAAATATTCTCTGCAGTGACCGTCTCTGTCCCAGAACATATTGCTTCGGATAGAACTCCACAACTTGTTTAGGTAGCGGAGTCAGGGACCTGGGGCCTGGAGGGTGGAGAGTACTCTACACAACAGTTAGTTAGTTTCAGTTATCTAGCTAATTAAACTGTTGTAAAAAAGAATCACATTATTGATTGATATTGTATTGTGCACCAACAAAATATAATTTATATCTCAACATCAAATTCAAAATTAGGATGTGGTGCAATTTGAAACTCAGATCAGATTTGATAAGTGTAGGCCACAAGGAAACAAGTGTAAATCTCTTAGTAAAAGAGCCATGCATGAGTGAAGTTTATACCCACCAAGACTAAATGTCGGAAATGCACAATTAATACCCTTCATAGTTTCTATTAAGGTGACATACTAAAAAAAAGTAAGAAAACCACCAATAATATTAATTCCAATTAAACCAGTGTAAAATTTATTAGTTATTCATTTTCAGAAATCTTACAAAACAAAATGAATGAACAGGAATAAATGCAGAATAAACTGTTAAGAAAAATTAAGACATGTCAAAACATCTGTATATAGCCTCGATAACAACATAGGAACAAAAGAAACCAGTAGATTAAGATGAAAGAACCAAATAAAATGACAAAGTAAAAGGCATAAAATTTATATTGTAATTTTATACCTAGTTTTGAAGGGAGAAACACACAGAAAAATAGCACAACGTGGTAAACATAAATACATTGGTCATATCAGATTATTATGACCAGCGACCTAATAGTGATGACAACCAATTTTATCAGCTGTTTAGCATACAAGAGGACATTGTAGTTATTCCAGACTGTACTCCATACTGTACTGTACACTCCTGCATACTTTGTCACCCTGAAACTTAGCAACCCCCTAACAACCATCTGTCAATTCCCTAGCCAGCACCAAAAATATCATATGAAGATAATAAAAAAAAATTGACAATATGGTAACCACCAAAAGATACCACGGAAATTGCTTAGCCATACAATAGCACCCACCTTGGACACCTAGCAACTGTCTGAGATAAGATTACCAACCAACAAACTGTTTAAATCAAAACAATAAAAAAAAATTGATCATAATACCCCATGGAATAAGAATGAATAAAAAAAAAAAAAAAAAAAAAAAAGTATGCACCATAAAAAAATATTTTTTCAGGAAAAGCCCCCATGAACAAATAATTCAATTAACTTAACAGCAGATTACAAATTATATCATATTTTACATGTTATTAGATATCTTTATCAGGAGTCCTCCTTGTCTGAACTATCATCACTACTGCTGTCACATGGCTCACTGTCTTCCTCAGCTTCCTCCGAGTTGTCAACCAAAACATCTGAGAGTGGATGATTCAAGATGTTTTGGTAGCCTTCTCTGACGCTTTGGATGTGTAGCTGCAGTTCCTTACGCTTCCTAATCACTGTAGACAATAGTCCATTTCGGGCATCCATGTCAGACAAGTGGAGCAGCACAGCTGTGAAAACAATATGTGCATTCCTTTTCACTATTTTCAGCAGTTTACATTGAGAGGCTAAAAGTCTCACAATTTGTACAAATCTATTTAAAGTAAGAACTAAACAGTGACCATGATATGGATTTAAAGTTTTCATGTGAATAATTAAAATTCAGCATGTGAAATTCAGGAAATAAACAGTAATTGTTCATTAAAAATGGATGTACATTCTCTGAAGGGACTGCAGTAACTTATTTTCACTTAAATAAACAAAACATGTCATTTGTGAAGAGATGGCAAAATATATCACAATATATGCAAATAAAAGGAATACTAACAGCCTGAAGCAATATCCCTGCTCAACTCTTCTAACTTGAGGGCCCGGGTTATTAAAGCTCTCCAGTGCTGCATCATCTCGGCACACAAAACACGCTCTTCCTCTTGAAGACGCCCTAGAGCCATAACTTTGTCAAAAACTCTCCTTTTAGTCAAAAGGTCAGTAGATTCTGTAATACAAAAAACACTTTGGTCAAAGCCAGGTAAGAAATAAAAATAGCAATACAGACACTTACACTGACCTGTCAAGTCCACCTACTTGTTTCTATTCTCTGTCCATTTTATCAGCTCTGTTTACCATACAGAAGCACTTTGTAGTTCTGCAATTACAGACAACAGTTCATCTGTTTCTCCGCATTCACTGATATCCTGTTCTTCAGTGCTCAGGACCCCCACAGAGCAGGTATGATCTAGGTATTGAATCATTCTTAGGGCTGTGGATTGGACACAGCATAGGAATTTTTAAAACACCTTAATGTCTCTGCTCTTTGGTCCTGAATACTGAAGAACAGGATAAATGTATATATAGAAACAGAACTACAAAGTGCTCCTACACTGTCAGTGGAGATGATGACAATGGACCATGAGTGTAGATACAAGAGATACGCTGGTCGATCAGTGTATAATTAACAGAACTAAAAAAATGAATCAAATGAATGAATGTTTTATGTATTATTCAAACAGTAACATTTACCACTTTCACAGCCAGGGACTTGCCAAGGCCATGCACATGTGTCAGACTTGAGAAGATCTTCAGTGGAGACCATGTTCTGTGAAGGATCAGCCTGCCTGTTATATTTTTCCACAGCAACAGCCAACTGCTTCTTCTCCTCCCAGATCTTCTGCCTTATCCGGTGGCGCCTCTTGTTGCTATCTAAATTAAACATAATTACAATAATTATGTTCAAAATTAATAAAAATTATGTTATTTGGTGAAGTGCCCTATGAACACTAGTATTAAAACAGGGTTTAGCAGATTGTATATGGATAAATGTGTGTCAATGTCCTGCTTTTCAAGTGCTGAAATCTGAACAGGAAAGAGAACTGATTGAGACGATTCATCTCACAATTTTATATTTTTAAACCAACTATTTAAAATTCCTCCTTTTCATTTATATTGGAGACATTACTCTCTATTGTACTTGTAACTGTCAGCAAATGTTTTAGACTGCTCATACTAGAACCTTAATTCCAATTTAATTGTACCTGTCTGCCTGTAAAGACGTTGAGTTCGATGTTTAATACTCATTGTAAGGCCCATCACTTCTTTACGCAAGTCTGCCAGTTGTCCATCAATGGAACTGTAATCAGGTTCTATTAAGGAAAGATGTATGAAACACACACAGTTTGGGCACCCCTGGTCAAATTACATTTTGTTGATTTTCTAATGATCAACATCCTTGAAGAGAACTCACTTTTTCACATTCAGAAAATGAATGTTATATTATATATTCAGTATTACATATTTTTTGTTTTGTATGAACGGCTTAGAAAAAAAAATAGAAACTCTGCATTAAATATTATAGTTGTGTTTCCCCTGCAGTGTGGGGGTGCTCAATCGCACTTCTGGAGAATTTAGCACACCTGCTACAAGTAATGAATGTCTTCAGGGGCATCTGAATGTTACTTCAAGGTGTGCTCAATCTGAACTGTGCAAGACCAGGATGGGGCACAACTAGTGCTGGATCTAATTTCATTTTCAAGTATGACTCTGGCTTTCAATGAATACGAAAACAAGATAACTGCAATAACACTTTGATTTCAAAGAGTTGATGAGGAACAACAAATACTGCGCACCATAATGTTATACAGTGGTATCTGCACCACAAAGCAATAGAACCATTTTTTATAAACTAATTAAATGCAATCTGTGTTTTTAAAGTAAATGCAAGATGTTTCAAAAAGTGGATGAGTAGCCTTGTTAAATATCCCTGATCGCAATATTCACCAATACTGATTATATATAGTTTTGATATACATTTATCAAAATTATTTTATTATATATTATTTATGCCACGATAGAGAAGTCTTAGGCACCCACGTAGATATGATAACATAGTTTCTCTTTGAAAATCAACAAAATATGGGATTTGACCAAGGGTTATCAGATACGAACCTGTAAAACAACAATGATCCATTTATTAACATCCTTAAAACTAAGTCAGTGATTGTCACATTACATAATTTTACCTTCTGCCCAACGCTGTACATCTGTCACCCATTTGTGTAAGACATCATCTTGAACAGCAAGTTCCGTCTTGAGCATCTGAAGGCTGTCCTTTTGCTCCTGTAGAGCCTTCTGGACCTGTACATGTGTTGTGTTGTTATAATTGTCCTTAATACAATAAAGAAATGCTAATAAAACAAAAGTATGTATATAATACCCGTTGATATCGCCGAACCAGTGCACTGCCCATATTGAGGAACTTTCTTTTGTTCCAGGACATTACTTGCATAGTTATCATGTCTGTTCGACCTATAAAAATATACAATGCAAGAATGAGAAGAAAAAGAAAAAAGGCGCACACACACACACATAAATATATAAACACACAAACCTGCTTTACTCATATACTTGGTGGTAATAGCAATCCTTGAAAGGAAGCTATTAACCTGCTCCACCTCTTCTCCAATTGTTGAACCAGCACCTTCCTGATATGCTCCTCCCCACCGCACCTAAGATATAGAAAGTTCAAAAAGGTATCTACTCAAATAATGAATCAAAAAGGTATCCATTCGGCTCAACTGTAATTGCAAATCACCTCACATTTCCAAGCATGGGCCTTAGCATGCATAACTGATAAGAATGGTCGCATGTCCAAGAGATGCTGCAACTCCGGACAATGCTGTGCAACCTTTTGCAGATAGGGGAAGTACTTGCAGGCCACATCTGAGCATAGAAATGTTATATTCCCAAGCATCGTGGCTGCTAACTTCTGTTGAAGAAAAAGAGGGTATGCAAATATTTCTCCTCGGTACATATTTAGTGCACCAAGTAGAACACCATGCCGGCAAACAGCAATTTCAAGCCCTTCTTCATCTAATTTGCTGCTGGACTTCCGGGACAACTCTCTAGCTGCTGTCCATTCCGATGCGCCACATACCCGCTTTCCAGAAACCTGTTGAACACATAAGTACATTAAAAAGACAATCACTGCACACAAAACATAACATTATCCATTAATCATGCTGTATTAACTATGAGTACAAGTGAAAAGTCAAATTTCAGCACTGCTAAGAACACATCTTAATAAATGAATAAATAATAAATTACATGAGTGGACTTCTGCTGAACATATTCCACAAAGCGAGAAACCTCCTCATCCTTGTAAATGAACACTCCATCAAAACATCCGGGTTCATTTGTACTACAAAAGAATGAATAAGTAAACCAGTGTTCAGGAGTCAATATAAAACTGAAGGCCAAATCAGTGGGAAAACAGAAATAAATTATTGTACCTGGCAGAACCCTTGAAACGGTAATGTTTGCGATTTCCATCAACAGAAACTGCAAGCATATTGGGAACGCAGGCTGGACAAGTGAAGTAGTCCTCTTGGCACAACTTCTCCAATTCATATTTGACCACTACCCATTCATGAAAACTTCGGCCAAATAAGTCAGCTGATATATTTCCGGTCTGCGTAATAAAACAAAGTAAAAGGAGCTTTTTAAATTCACAGAAAGCAAAGATTGGTAACTGATTATTGCCGCAGTCCTAAAAATGGTCCTCTAGGTCCCCTGGATAATCTACACATTTGCTCTGTCCCTCTGTGTTGAAGAAATTGAATCAAGCAAAAATATGGATGTTTTACATGTTAATAACTTCTTTGGAAGATTTTGGATTTATGACTGTAAATATTCTAGGTCTGTAAAGGTAGGTCCACACATCTAACAGAACAACTAGAGAAGTAAGGTACGAAGAGTGATTTATTACTGTGATGAGGATACAAAAATATAAAGAAAATACAAAGGGTTAAAAATGAGAGCTGACTCGAGCTACAGACGAGCTCTAACTGAAGGAACAGCCTCCAGGCTAGAACTTCAAGCACTAATGTATACACACTGACACTTGAATCTACACGAGCTGCTAGTATTAGCTTCAAGAGGAAACCCCCGCCGCATGAAACTTTCAGAATTCTTACACCCTTGACCCCACCACGGGTCGAGCCTAACCCTATTAAAAGGTGTGTACAAGAAAATGGAAACATACCTTCCCTCTTAAAGCACTTATAGTATAGCAGTTATGGTGCATCATTCAGAACTGTAAGGTTTTCATGTTATAACAGTAAGTACTTATAGAGCAGGATATTTTTAACATTGTCTCTCATTTACAGGACCTGAAGACAGAGAGTGGACCCTTCTTCCTGTCGCTAGTGGATCTGCCCCTCTGGGATATAAATGGCTCCTGCTCTCATCAACATCTCTTTAAGACCCCTCACCCCAAAGGTTCACAGGTAAGTACCATTGTGATGTATCCATATATCAGTGTTAAAAATAACACCGGCTGGTAACATGTGAGCCTCAAGATGGTGGAACTACCCTAGATCTTTAAAACGAGTTGTTAAAAACACACAGAACAGTTTATTTTCTCTACATATGGGAGAGAAACCACTATTTCAGTGAATAATGTTCTTAAATAAAATCATGCCACATTGTTTTGCTGTTGTAGGTCATTTCCAGTTCAAGGGCGCAGTAAAAACTGATAGTCTTCACTGCTTTCCCAATCACAAAAGCAGGAGAAAAATTTGTGAAGCAGTAAGTGGTAAGCACAGCTCCAAAAGTCCCTGCTCTTAACACTTCACTCCAGGTGTATTTCATTCATTCAGTAGCTCACAACTGCTAAGAGATTGGACCGATGCTGTTACTTTTAGGTGTAGACTAAAACAGAATGCATCGTCCAAAACTTTACCACATAAGAAGTAATAAAGCCCCAGAATATGGTGCAAGAACCACAGGAAGCAATTTGAACATAATTTGTATTGTCTCCTGACGAATCCAGAGCGTGTTTACATTGCTCCACGTGGTTCTCTCTCCATATTCTGGGGCTTTTGTATTTCTAATGTCGGCTTAACTTTAGCTGCATCTGCCACGTTAACAGACCCTAAAAAGTAAAAGTATAGCCCAAGCAGGCTGACAAATCCCCAGCTATAGATCAACTCTGGACAGTCAGCCAATAGTCAACTGCAGACTTTTAACAGTCTTAAAAACAGTCTCCAGAGGTGGTTTTAAGGCCAGTGACGGGGTACACAGGCCGCCACATCACAGTGTTACCTAGAACAGCCTTCATGTGTTTGAAAAACCATCGCATTATTGACAATTACCAATTGAGAGATGTGTAGAATCAATAAATACTTTATTGGAATGAATTGAGTGTCCAAAACTAAATTAAAATGAAATACTCACTCTGCCAAAGCGTGCAGTCCTTTGTTGCAGCATTTTCACAAACGCCTGAGTAGATAAGCCAGGTGCAGCCAACTTCATCTCCCGAAATGACAGGAAAACATCAGTTGAGAAGACTGTACAAAAGCTCATGCTGCCAGGCCAATAGCCACTCCTTTGCAGATCAGTCATGGAAACTGATGGAAAAGTCACCCCACATGTTGGACAAGACAGCTCAGGCAGTGTCAGATTGTAACGACCTACAGAGAAAGAAGAGCTGTAATATTTAGTGTATACTTACTGTTTAAATTTAAGAGAGCCTTATCCAAATCTTTAGTAAAATTAACACGGATAGTCTGATGTCAGACATGCCATATCTGCTTTTTTTTAATGTATTTTAAATTTAAGCATACACCAAAACATTTAAAATTTAAAAAGAGCAAAGAAGAATCTTCTTACCATTGATGGTGATGAGAGTAACAGACCTTTCAGGAGAACTTTTAAAAGCTTGATGAGGACAACCACAAACACAGTCTGGCATATGTACAGGCAGAAACCTAACTACAAAACATGTTGAAAACAGAAGTACAGTAAATGCAATATCTAATACTGGTAACATAGCATATTATAATAAACTACACTGACCATCATTATTTTCATAAATGTTAGGTATTTACTATTACATGTACTTACTAAGCTGTTTTAAAGATGGTGGATCATCATCATGTGTGAAACATGCTGTGGGAGGTAAAGGCTCTAAAAAGCCTGACACTATAGCGTCCCGGTTATGCAGGGGATAATGACCATGCCTATCAATGTCACACGCTGCACAGAGGAATGGGTACGGGAGACAATCACCGCAGCGCACCACAGCCTTTTTATTGCCACACATTTGGCAACTGTGGGAACATACATCTTCCCCTTTTAGCATGCTCACTACTAGATCGGGCCTGGACTCTCTCCATCTCTCAGCGGAGAGGGAAATTCTCGTGCTCCAATCTGAAGAGGCTGAGGAAGGTGGAGGCTCATGAAGAGACACTAGATCTACTTCAAGCGCAGTGTCCAAAAGCTCCTTCAGTTCTTCAAGCAAGGAACCTGTATAAAACATGTACATCTGTGTAACACATAAAACATTACACTGTACACTTTCAATTTCAGAAAGAAATATAATACAAAAATTAATAAAAGTATTAAAAGTCTTTTAATTATACGTTAAGAAAATGTGTTTTTCTGAGAAGCTGGCAAATGGGGGTTTTCTTATTTTAGAACATTTATTCCTGACCATGCGAACATAAGACCTGTCGCACATAACAGTCGCTAACAAGGACTTGTACTGCAATACAACTTTATAACTGCTATAAATAGCACTAATAATACAAACGTCTTAAAAAGGCTACAGACACTGCAGACATCAATCTGACTTTACAAATTGTACAGTCAAATATATATATGTCTGACCTGTTCTCCTGTCAGCATCAGCACAAATGCTAGCACTACTACAAGGTTCTATGGAAGACAGAAACATGTATGTTAATGCATTAACCTGGATGACTGTCACAAGCCTGCTGTTGGATCTAAAAATAAATTAACTAAAAAAATAAAGCCATTAAAAATACCTTCATAATTGTCCTGGCTGAACAACACCCTGGTTGGATTGTCCAGACCTAAAATTGAAAAAGCTGTTAAAATACATGACATTACATAATGAAACTTGACTTAAAAATGAAAGAAAACTGACGAGGTGCTGATGTTTTTACTGTCCTCTGAACCCTGGGCCTCTTAGAAACAACATCCCCCTTACTATCCCTCTGTCTCCAGTGGACAGTTTGGGCAGGAGGCTTCAGACATCTTTCAGAGTTGTCTCTCTGCAACATTAGCAAACAAAACCAAGAAGAAAGATACATACACTATGGTATCTGACACAGTGAGCATAATTAAGAAGAACAAAATGAACTACAGTGCAGTTGTTTGATAAACTGGGGTTTATCTGTTAAAACTGACTGGTGTATACATACTTTTTGCATCTTATTTGCATTATGAAGAGCTGTGCCCTAATGCAATTATATTAAGAACCAATTACTTGTAAAGCTCTTGGGGAGAAGCCAGTGACTATCACAGTTCCCTCTTGGACATGGACCCTTCAGTGGGAGAACCCAATCCAGAAGCTTACCTCTTCTTGTTGCAGTTCTTTAAGGAGCTCATCAGCACTGCTGAGCTCATCATCCAGTTCCAGATCACTCATGCCAACACGTGATACGCTGGAAAGCTTTCACTAGTCAGACAGATAGACGGGTAGACAGACAGATAGCTTTTAAAAAAGCTTTTGGGTTGATTATAGCTAACTCTTAAAAGAGCTTTTCCTCTGACCACACTCCAGACTTCAACAGATGATAATAAGAATGTTGACCTGTTGGGAGATACAAAAAAGTGAAAAGCTAAGAAAATATAACACATTAAGCCAATCTATTTAAAACAGGAATAAGATGCCATTTTTACAACATATGATACACCTCTAAGTATAATTTCGTTTTTTTCCCATAAACTAAGTTAAAGCCTATATTATTAAAATTGTTTATCTGATGTGTAAACGAGGTGCCAGATGTCAGCAAAACTGCCCTCTGCGACTCTCATCTTAGCTCCAAACAGAGTTCCCCTGCCCCCAGTCAATACACACCACCGCAAGAGCGAAGCACGGTTCATTTTGAAGAAGCCCGGTGTACCGACAGATATTACCCACTTCACTTATATTTGCTGCTAAATCACTGATTACTGACCGAATGCACATGGCACATTAGCGACATTCGAGCAGAAGCATTTAGCGATAGCTAGCGTGGCCTTGGAAGTCTATTAAACTGTCCTGAAATCGACAGTTCAGTTCATCAGAATTTAGATCATTATGCACTTATTCTTACAAGGGACCACAGTAACACCCACTGAACGGAGCCCTTGTTTATTCATTACAAATAATATCTCAAAAAAAAAAAACCTTAACAGTTTTTGCGGGCGTTGTGCTCGTTTACTCACCGGTGAAGGAATAAGATCACGGAGAATGTCGCGAGGATTTGCGCGGCAGAATTTCAAAGTATTAAACATGCTACGGTTTATATAAATAATTTTAGAATATGTTCAGCTCTTAGTTTAAAAAAAATAAATAAATAAATAAAAAAAAAAAAGGAAGATACAACTGAGCTAAATATTTGTATAATAACTTCTGCAGATTCAACCCATGGATGTTTTGATTGTCCAACAAATAATAATAATAATAATAATAATAGTGTCTTACGAATAGCACTCCTATATTTTGTTCAGTTTAATAAAATTAATATCAAATGTGTTCATATTCATGTCCTCAAACAGAGCACTTTTACGGTGAGTGATGACTGCCGAGCGCGTCAGACTTGAGACGTTCAGGGGACGTTTAACAACGGTTTTAAAGGAATTTGAAGACAAGTTGCTTTTGGGTATATTTTTAAAGACGAGGACTGAGTTGAAATGATAAAAGTGCTTTTAAGAAACCACACCGATTAAACCAACACCATGTGATGACTGAGGCGACTAAAATATTTTCACCACGAACCTCGGGGAAACGCAGGTCCGTCGACGTCGAATTAAGACGCAGGAGAATTTACCTTGCAGTGTATGGGACTGCCGTGGGCGTCAAAATCTTACGCAATAGGTCACCTTCGGCGTGCATTTACTGACGCCAAGGGGTTCTGCCCAAGCTTCAAAATAGGACGAGTTGGGAATGAGAATGGGTTGTGTATTACCACATCCCATGTGCCCTTACTGTACAGTTAGTGGAAAACATTACTGAAATAATCTAGACTTTGAATTAAAGGAAAATATATGGACATTGTGGACAAAAGAATGAAGAAAACCAAACACATGGTGCATTTCAACAAAATATTTTTATTATAAATGTGCTTTTCATTATGAATAACTAACATTTCAGGCTAAATACAAAAGGTGTTGAATGTCTAAATGAACAGTAATTTGCTAATTTTTTTTAACTAGCCATACACTTAAACATTGAACGTTGAAAAAATATATGAATTAACACATGCCTGCTATCCACACACTTAGTTAAATGAGTAAAATAGATTCTGTGAGAATATATCAAACGTTTGTAGAATGTTTATAGGAACCAAGTTTTAACACACGTCTCTTAAAGCTTTTCCAAAGGATACCAAACACACACTAGTGAAATATGATCAGACATTATGAAGATTTAAAGCCTGTGTTGGTGCATAAATGGCCTCCAAATGTATTTGATTTAACAAACATATTTAAACTTCACGTAAAATTAATATGGACATCCAGAGCGTTAGAAAATCACCACTGGATTTTACCGAAAAACACAATAATCTGAAATACAAGCAATAACTCAATCCTCTGTCCTGGAAAGATGCTGAAATTTCATGGATCAAAATCTTGATTTTTATGCGACTTGAAATTCGAGGTTGGAGCTGGTGCTAATCTGTCACCAGTAACAGGATCTCATCATTCAGGCTGAATTTACACTTAACTTTCTTCCATTATTTTTCAGTCTGGTGTGTGCTTTATTTCTAAATCTGGGCCTAACACTTAGTGGATGCTTTTATCGTCACATTTCTTGGGCTGGTATGTCTCTTAGAACCCCTCATATAGCCTACATACATTCCTACACTAGGTGGATAAAGATTATAAACTAATACTACAGAGTTACTGAGCTGATTAACTGATGTAACAAGACTTAAACAATAATGTTTCACTTCTTTATGCTGAAAAAGCCTTGCCTTTCCACCTTTCCATCATTCTGGGTGATGCTGTATGATCAGGGATAATGGTACAGCTGTAGTTCTCTGGGATAGCAAGTTTTCCCAAATGGGTAACCGAACCACTGCCCCACCTGGTACCAGGCAATAGCATACCAGTGCATTCCCTCATCCTCCTCCTCTCGCTGAACAGGGAAGAGGTTTTCAAAGAGAGGACTAAAAGTACGCATTTTGTGAAGAAACCTGTAGGGGGCGAAAGGGAGGTGGGAAAAATACTGTAGGCATTGCAGGGCATAGCAGGACACCAGGTGACCATCCACGATCAAGTTCCCCTCCACAGTCAGAGGAGCGTATGCACCTAGGTCCATAGATTCCTGGACATTGGTGACGTGCCGGGACACCAACAAACCAGTCGCTGGGTCATAGCGGTGGATCAGGTGACCAGGCTGGAGGTCTTTGGCAAACACTGGGATCATGGTGTGAACTGAGGCAGCAGTTCCGTTGGACCTGGCGATGAAGGTTACGTGGTCAGCTGACATCGAGAGTGGCTCTGAGAAGTCTTCTGTCGTGAGGAGGACGTAGCGCTCCACTGCAGACGGACGACGGTCCAACCATAGGATTACCTCGCTGAACACCAGCTCTCCATCTGCATTCAGCGCAAGCACCTTGTCTCCCACCCTCAGCTCTGCCATGGACTTTCTGTTCCCCTCACTCGTGAGCACTGTGGCCCGGCCAGGAAAACACTCATCTTCTACCTGGCAGTCACGGTTATAACTAAACACACCATCACGAGGAAACTCCGCCATGTCTCTCCTCACCTCAGCTACTGTCCAACTTTGTAAATAATCCCAGTGATGTGGATCTTTGTTTGGAGAGAGAGGAGCCTTCACACTGCAGCCCACTTCAGTCCATAACTTGGTCAAGCAGCCGATTGAATGTGGTCCTCTTTCATCGTCATAGCCACACTCTCCAGTTTCTATAAATCGGTTTAAAAAAAGAGTAAATGACAGTGTAAATGTAACTGTATTTATTTGTTGTTTATGCAGTTCACTTAAAACCTTTTTTTCATTTAAATAATGAGAAAAGTAAAAAAGTATGTCTATGCATATGGAAACCTGTTAATTTCCCATTTAAATGGTGCCACATTTGTAAGGAACATGCATTTGTGAGATGAGCAGTAGAGCTGAGTATAAAAAATGTGCCAAATCCTCTCTGCCAAACAGCTAATTTGCTGTTGCTATTGACACTTGTTTTGAGCTTCTGGTACTCCCAGGTGCTGCAGCACCTGTGAGCATGGGCCCTGCTACAGATAAAAGTAGTTGTCTGCTCCAAAAATCGGCATGCCACGTTTGACTGATCTGGATAGGACCTGTGTGATAAGGCGACTTCAAGCTTTTGTTTTGCAATACCAAGTTACAGCATTATTTGGAGTGAGCCCTAGTACCATCTCCAAATTGAAGTTCGATGTAACATGGGATGATAGAGACAGGCACCGAAGTGGACTTCCCAAGAAGACGACACCCCAAGAACATTTTTTTCACCCAACCATAGGCTGTGTTCTACAGATTTGCAGTCATGGTTTGCAGGACGATATGGCCGACAGCTCTCTGCCCAGACAATCCGGAACAGACTGCACACTGCCAACCTCTGGTCTCATCGGGCTGCCAGGAGAGATGTTCTGCCTCCATCAGTCCGCTCCGTGATTCCTGACATAGCCAGTTGTGGTTAAAACTTTTTTTTTTTTTCCACAGTGCATAAAAAAGCTAGATTAAATAAAAAATATATTAAATATCTGGCAAATAGGCAATATAATGTGTACATGTATCAATATTTATTAGCAATAATTGCTAAATGTTATTATAGTTATTTTATCAGTTTTTATTGTCATTTCCTGTATGTGAGAGAAAGGCAATTATGGGAACAAAGACTCTGAAAATAAAGTCATAATAATTCAAAGAAAACTGTAAACTGCTTTATGAAGTTTAAGGATTAAGGGTGGGATCAATCTTAACATTGTTTACCATTTGCCTGTCTGTGTATTTTTGCCTGTGATTAGTTTCTCTGGTGTGTGACATTAGAACTCTGTTTTTGGTGATCCGTTTATTAAAATGTAAACCCATCTCCTGCATAACCTTTTTTACACCTCTTTACCACACTAAACTACTCAGCTCAACCATCTCACTACTCAGCTCACTATCCACCTCAAATTACTCAGCTCAATAACAACGTCACCAAACTACTCAGCTCACTAACCACCTAACTAAAGTACTCAGCTCACTAACTACCTAACTAAACTCCTCGGCTCAATAACAACCTCAACTAAACTACTCAGCTCACTAACTACCTAACTAAACTCCTCGGCTCAATAACAACCTCAACTAAACTACTCAGCTCACTAACTACCTAACTAAACCCCTCGGCTCAATAACAACCTCAACTAAATTACTCAGCTCACTAGCTACCTAACTAAACTACTCGGCCCAATAACATCCTCACTAAACTACTCAGCTGACTAACCACCTAACTAAACTACTCAGCTCACTAACTACCTAACTAAACTCCTTGGCCCAATAACAGCCTCACTAAACTACTCGGCTCACTAACTACCTAAACTCCTCGACTCACTAACCACCTAACTAAACTACTCAGCACACTAACTACCTAACTAAACTACTCAGCTGACTAACAACCTAACTAAAGTACTCGGCTCAATAACAACCTCAACTAAACTACTCGGCTCACTAACTACCTAAACTCCTCGACTCACTAACCACCTAACTAAACTACTCAGCACACTAACTACCTAACTAAACTACTCAGCTGACTAACAACCTAACTAAACTCCTCGGCTCAATAACAACCTCAACTGAACTACTCAGCTCACTAGCTACCTAACTGAACTCCTCAGCTCAATAACAACCTCACTAAACTACTCAGCTGACTAACCACCGAACTAAACTACTCAGCTCACTAACTACCTAACTAAACATCTCGGCTCAATAACAACTTTACTAAACTACTCAGCTGACTAACTACCTAACTAAACTACTTGGCTCACTAACTACCTAACTAAACTACTCAGCTGACTTACCATGTAACTAAACTACTCAGCTTACTAACGACCTAACTAAACTACTCAGCTGACTAACCACCTAACTAAACTACTCAGCTCAATAACAACCTAACTAAACTATTCGGCTCAATAACAATCTTACTAAACTACTCAGCTGACTAAACACCTAACTACCCCTAATTAACCCTAGCTCACTAACTACCTAACTAAACTCCTCAGCTCAATAACAACCTCAACTATACTATTCAGCTCACTAACTACCTAACTAAATTCCTTGGCTCAATAACAACCTCAACTAAACTACTCAGCTCACTACCTACCTAACTAAACTACTCGGCTCAATATCAACCTCACTAAACTACTCAGCTGACTAACCACCTAACTAAAGTACTCAGCTCACTAACTACCTAACTAAACTCCTCAGTTCAATAAAAACCTCAACTAAACTACTCAGCTCACTAACCACCTAACTAAACTACTCAGCTCACTAACCACCTAACTAAACTTCTCAGCTCACTACCTACCTAACTAAACTCCTTGGCTCAATAACAAGCTCACTAAACTACTCAGCTCACTAACCACCTAACTAAAGTACTCAGCTCAATAACTACCTAACTAAACTACTCAGCTGACTAACCATCTAACTAAACTCCTCGGCTCAATAACAACCTCAACTAAATTACTCAGCTCACTAACCACCTAACTAAACTACTCATCTCACTAACTACCTAACTAAACTACTCAGCTCACTAACCACCTAACTAAAGTACTCAGCTCACTAACTACCTAACTAAAGTACTCAGCTCACTAACTACCTAACTAAACTCCTTGGCTCAATAACAGCCTCACTAAACTACTTGGCTCACTAACTAAATTACTCAGCTCACTAACCATCTAACTAAACTCCTCGGCTCAATAACAACCTCAACTAAATTACTCAGCTCACTAAACACCTAACTAAACTACTCAGCTCACTACCTACCTAACTAAACTACTCAGCCCAATAACAACCTAACTAAAGTACTCAGCTCACTAACCACCTAACTAAAGTACTCAGCTCACTAACTACCTAACTAAACTACTCAGCTCACTACCTACCTAACTAAACTACTCAGCTCAATAACAACCTAACTAAAGTACTCAGCTCACTAACCACCTAACTAAAGTACTCAGCTCACTAACTACCTCACTAAACTACTCAGCTCACTAACCACCTAACTAAAGTACTCAGCTCACTAACCACCTAACTAAAGTACTCAGCTCACTAACTACCTAACTAAACTACTCAGCTCAATAACAACCTAACTAAACTACTCAGCTGACTAACCACCTAACCAAATTGTCAACAAATCACAAAAAAGTTGGGACAAGTAGCGATAAGTGGCTGGAAAAAGGAAATTGAGCATATAACGAACAGCTGGAAGACCAATTAACACTAATTATGAATTGACAACTTGATTGGGTATAAAAAGAGCTTCACATAGTGTCAGTGTCTCTCTGAAGTCAAGATGGTAAGAGGATCACCAATTCCACCATTGTTGCGCAGAAAGATAGTGCAGCAATACCAGAATGGTGTTATCCAGCGTAAAATAGCAAAGACTTTTAAGTTATCATCATCAACCGTGCATAACATCATCAAAATATTCAGAGAATCTGGAACAATTGCTGTGCGTAAGGGTCAAGGCCGTAAAACTCTACTGGATACTTGTGATCTCCGGGCCCTTAAACGTCACTGCACCTCAAACAGGAATGCCACTGTCAAGGAAATAACAGAATGGGCTCAGGAATACTTCCAGAAAGCATTGTCAGTAAACACAATCCACCTTGCCATCCGCCTTTGCCAGCTGAAACTCAACAGTGCAAAGAGGAAGCCATTTCTAAGCAAGCTCCACAAGCTCAGACGTTTGCACTGGGCCAGGGGTCTTTTAAAATGGAGTGTGGCAAAATGGAAGACTGTTCTGTGGTCAGATGAGTCACGATTTGAAGTTCTTTATGGAACACTGGGACGCCATGTCATCCGGACCAGAGAGGACAAGGATAACCCAAGTTGTTATCAACGCTCCATTCAGAAGCCTGCATCACTGATGGTATGGGGTTGCATGAGTGCTTGTGGCATGGGCAGCATGCATGTCTGGAAAGGCACCACTAATGCAGAGAACTATGTTCAGGTTCTAGAACAACATATGCTCCTATCTAGACGTCATCTCTTTCAGGGAAGACCCTGCATTTTTCAACAAGATAATGCCAGACCACATTCTGCAGCAATCACAACATCATGGCTACGTAGGAGAAGGATCTGGGTACTGAAATGGCCAGCCTGCAGTCCAGATGTCCCATCTCAGGGACAGGAGCGGCTGCGGAAGCAGCCATCACAGGAACCGGAGCGGCAAGGTTCGCCGCCTTCATGGGAACAGGAGCGTCTGGCTTGGCCACCTTCACGGGCACAGTCACAGGTGTGGATGAGGAAGCCGCCATCGCAGGAACAGGAGCGACTGAGGACGCCACCTTCACAGGAACAGGAGCAGCTGAGGACGCCACCTTCACAGGAACAGGAGCAGCTGAGGACGCCGCCTTCACAGGAACAGGAGCGGCTGAGGAAGCCGCCTTCACAGAAACAGGAGTGGCGAAGGGCGCCGCCATCTCAGAGTCAGGAGCGCTGGGTGCTGCCTTCACAGGGAAAGGAGCGGCTGGGTGCAGCCTTCACAGGGAAAGGAGCGGCTGGGTTAGCCGCCTTCACAGGGGCAGGAGCGGCTGGGTTAGCCGCCTTCACAGGGACAGGAGCGGCTGGGTTAGCCGCCTTCACAGGGACAGGAGCGGCTGGGTTAGCCGCCTTCACAGGGACCGGAGCGGCTGGGTTAGCCGCCTTCACAGGGACAGGAGCAGCTGGGTTAGCCGCCTTTACAGGGATAGGAGCGGCAGAGGTTGCCGCCATCACAGGAACACCTTTGCAGGGACAGGAGAGGCCGTGAAAGCCGCCATCTCAGGGACAGGAGAGGCCGTGAAAGCCGCCATCTCAGGGACAGGAGCGGCTGGGTTAGCCGCCTTCACAGGGACAGGAGCGGCTGGGTTACCCACCTTCGCGGGGACAGGAGCTGCCGTGGAAGCCACCTTCGCGGGGACAGGAGCGGCCGTGGAAGCCGCCTTCGCGGGGACTGGAGCAGCGGCACGGTATCGCCTATAAAAGTCCACCAGAAATGCATAGAGGCTTGAAAGCTTCTCCTGAGAGTTAGGAGGGACTGTAGCAGTGGCGTGGTATCGCCTATAAAAGTCCTCCAGAAATGCATAGAGGCTTGAAAGCGTTAGGAGGGACTGCAGCAAAGTCCTTGGAAGCAGGGGGCCCTGCGACTACGTCCAAGGAGGCAGGGGGCCCTGCGACGACGTCCACAGAGGCAGGGGCTTGTGCTGCTCGCAGGACACGTGCTGGAGCTGTTGAGGGTTTAGGGGAACTGATGGGCGCACTCATGAGGGCTTTCTTCATCCATGGATCCCCCAGAGGTGCGCCCCCGTTAGCTTCACATCCCATGTCCTGTGGTTTGAGGCTAACAGCCACCACCCTCAACCCCCCCCCCAAAAAATTTTCCCAGACCTGAGGGGGTATTCCTCCAGTGAGGGGGAGACTCCAACACGTTGCTTTCGCCGGCTCCTTTTTTGCTCCTACGTCTCCCGCTGGAGCAGTCACTCAGTTCATAAATTGCCTCTTCCTGTAGGCACTGAGCTACACTGGCGTGTATCTGCCGGAGCCGGCTACTTCATATCACAGCCCTGTCAAAAGGATTTTCTGTGCTAGATGCGTCCTTTTTGTGGTCAGTCATTCTGTCAAAACTGCGAGGGCAGACTGACGGAGGTGGACGCACTCGCTAAAACACAGTGAACTTTATTTTAAACAAAAGAAATAACAAGACAGATACAGACAGACACTATAACAGAAAGATACGGGGAGCTGACAGAGACTTAGACAAAGGGAGCTAAACAAACCAAACTAGAACACAGAGAGCTGGAGCAAACAGAAAAGACAGACTAGAGAGCTAAACAGACTAACACTGGACAGAGCTAAACAGAGTTCATTCAAGTCTTAAACAGAGAGAGATAAACAGAGAACAAACCTAAATGAGGATCAGCAGAGACAGACAGACTTGGAAACAACATGACAATGGAAAAGACGAGAAACGATGACAAAGGAAACAAGAAGAGAGCAAAAAAAAAGCAAAAAAGCATGCAATTATAGCGAAATAACAGTACAGTTAGAATGACCCTTGACCAACAGATCGTGTGATTGGAACTACCAGTTTATAAATTATTTATAAATATTCTTATGATTTTCTGGTATGTTCTGCCCTGTTTCCTTGTTTGCTCTTTTCCCTCTTTATATCTGTCATCTTCCTGGAGCCTGGAAAGTTCAGAGGGCGTTCCAGCTATAAAAGTGGGTGAGATGACAGCAGAGGAGGGTGCCATTCTGGTATTCACACATGTGCCATCAGTCCTCACACAGACTAGACCAACCCAACCCAGCCCAACCCAATGGTGTAGTGTTCATGTGTGTTTTTTGTTGGTGTTTTGGTACCTTATGTAGTTAAGGTAAGATAATAGTTGTGTTGAAATTTTGTTTGGTCGCACCCCTTCACTGCCACAGCTGAATAGTTATAGCTCCTTTACATCATCAAAGTCTGTTATGTCTTACAATAAAACTATTCGCTAATGGTGATACTAAAAAAATATATATAGATAAATAACAACATCTTACCAGCTAGTCTTTGGTGTCTTTGTCTGGTGGTTGGGATACCATTGGCCAGTTTTATTTTTAATATTTTGTTTATTTTCTAATGTACAGCCCAGGCCTATTGAGGTTATAACACTATTCTCAAGGGATTTAATCACAGGGAATATCACCAGTGTCTCTCAGTGTATCTTCAGTGAGATGTATAGTTTTGAAAGCTTTTGTATGTGTATCGGTTTTGTAGAACAGAGTAAGTTATCACTGCTCACTAAATAATACGATTTGTAAAAACAATTAAGCCACTACTGAATTTGATGTTACAGAAAACTATAAATCTATAAATCTTACCAACACAGTAGGGTTTTTCTGACCAGCCGTTACTCGTGCACTGAATCGATGAAGACCCTTCAAGTCGGTGTAGTCGGTTACAGGAAACTGAACAGTACTGTCCTTCTAAAGAGCGGTCACACTCCTGTCCATTAGGGATTGTGAGTGGATCACATATGGCTCTGCACCGGACCAGTTTGGTGCATGTCTGCTGTCTCCTCTGTAGACTGCATCCGAAGTAATTACATTTGTAGGTGTATACAGCAAAAAAATTTGTCGTGGGCAGAGACACTGTCCCGTCTGTGGAAAAAGCCCCACAAGTTAAGACTCTGAGTGACAATCTGAGGTGAATTTCTCTATGAAAACTCATTTGGAAACTCAAAATGTCATGACATCTCACAAACACTTTATAATGTTCATGAATGCTTAAATACAACAAAAGTCAAATAAAAAGAGGACTTTTTTTTTAAAGTCTCACAATGAAATTACAAAGTAGTCCATATTAATATAATGCAAATATATAGTTTATTAATGTTAATGAACATTAATGAAGTAGTTTAATTATAAATAAAATGAAGTGTTTGTGAGTATCAATTTTGTCAGAAATAATTTGTTCTAAAAATTCTCCCCCTGGTTTGGAAAGATTATTCCACAGAAAGACCTTGCTGCAGGGATGTCTTCAATGCAGACATTCTCCCAGCCATTCCCTCGGCTGGCCTCCACTATTCCCTCATACTCTCTTCCATGAGTTTCCAGTTTTAGCTCAGAGCACTCCACCAGTCCTCCACTTATTCCCACAAAGTCTAACCCTCTATTTTCACAGCAAAACCTAGCAAGAAACTCAGCATTTGAAGTGATGTACCTAGTCCATGTACCTGACATCCATTGCTCAAGTTTCCCATAGAGTTTATAATCCTGGCTGTAGGTTTCAGTGAGGCGAGCATTTGGTTCACAGCTAGAGGATTCCCAGTCACCATCTCTGCAGACAATCCTGTCCTTAGGAGAGGGATGGTACATATCACTGCACTCCAGTTCCAAGGTATCTCCTTCTTTAAAAGGACCTGAATGTTCTGACAGTGCTGTAAATGTCCCATGGGGATCCTGAGGGGGGTCAGGGCAGAAGACCTGGTAACAAGATGGTAGATGATCCTCAGACCACTGTCCTGTTCTCAGATCACAGTCAAGTTTAGATGGTCCAGAAAGTCTATATCCACTTGGACAGAAAAAGGTAACACTATGTTGATATCTAGATGGTAGTCTTATTGACAAATGACCATATTGATGTCTTATTGCATGTCCATATATATTTATATCATATGGTTTAGTCATGACAACACCACTCGGATTTGGACAGCATTTAGGAATTGGAGGTTGGAAGTTTCCAAAAAGACACTTACTGGAAATTTCATACAAGAAACACTCATTTTGAGCAGAAAACTCATGAGGGAAAACACTACCCTCATAAGTGCATGACTTAGGGGTACAGGGGCTGGAAGAAATCTCCTCTAAGCAGAGGATCTCCAGATTAGAAATCTGCTGGAAACCTTCTTTACATTCAAGCACTGCAACTGGACCATTATCTGTCATTTCCTCATCAAGAACTCTGGTCCCTTCAGGAGCAGAAAAAGTGGGACACAAATTAGGAGTCGTACTGTTTACAGTTACCTCTTGGCTTTTCATTTCTTCAATGTTTGAAAGCACAGAGAATGTGTATACTGTTTTAGGTTTGAGACCTGTAACCTCTGCACTGGTGAGATTGGTTGTAATCTGTGTTACAGTGATATCTCCGTCTTTCACATCTATCACATAAGTGTACTTTCTGCTGTTTGGGTCAGTGTTTGACAATGGTGCAGTCCATGTGATGAATGCATTACTGCGGGATATATGGGTCACGTTAAAAGATGTTGGGGGGTTTGGAGTTGTTCTTTGTGTTGTCTCAGCAATCACAAGAAGAGGGACCTCACATTGTGTCACGTATAACTGAAATGTGTACAGAACCCCTGAGAGAAGGCCAGAAACATGGACAGATGTTTGATGTTCCCAATTTGAGCTCAGTGTCCTCACTGTATTCTTTGTAGTTTAACCCACTGGATGTTGTGATTTCTATTTCTACAGTTGTTTCGCTAGCTTCTCTCACACTGAGGACGGGAGTGGTTGAGTTTAGTTTAGATAAAGTAGGTCTGATCTCTGGTGCTGAGGTGAAGACGAAGCCACTGACCAGAGTGTCATTAGCAAAGACAAAATCCACATGTTGGTAGGAAGGGTCATTTTTGTTCCAGTTCTCCAGAAATATTATGAGGTTGTTTTGTTGGATAAGACTCAGAAGACTATCATTGTAAGAGAGAGAGATGACCAGGTTGCCCTCCAGCAAGAAGTAGCAGGCATCGCTGTAGCTAAAGTTTCGAATGAGAATACAGTCCTGAGCCTCATCAGAAGCAAAGTTGTTGATGTGTTTTACACCACTGCAGTCATCCAGGATGTACAGGTCATTCCCGGGTCCTCCAAACAGAAGATCTGAACCTTGTCCTGGTATCAGGGTGTCATTTCCAAACTTCCCTTCTAGCTCATTGTCTTCGTCATCTCCTATGAGTACATCATTATAGTTCGTTCCACTTACTGATTCCACATCTGTGTAGGTGTCACCCTCAGCATCTGCCCACTCACCTCTACCAGTGATCAGATCTACTTTGACTCCTGTGGATGTCCTCACATCTCCACTGAAAAACAGTGTGTCATATCCTGGGCCTCCATCTACCTTGTCTGACCCCCGGCCACCGTAAATCAAGTCATTTCCTGCCCCGCCTTTGAGTTCATCATCCCCCTCTCCACCCAATAGGACATCTTCCCCACCGTTTCCAATGATGATGTCATCTCCTGCATCTCCTTCAATTCTGTCATTGCCCTCATTACCTTCAAGGTGGTCATTTTTATTCCCCCCTTTAATGACAGAGCTGCTCTTACTCCCAGTTATGTAGTTGCTGAATTGAGAGGCTCCATAAATGTGGGAAACTTGGAGGAACTCTTCCCCCATAGCACAACTGATGTTACAGCTCTTAGTGGAAGTTGAAGTGTCAATGGAAATTACTGACTTGTATGGATCAAACAGCGGATTTACTTTAAACAAATATCCATCTGAGGATTTTATCACAAGATGTTGGTGTTCTGGACCCTGCAGGTATCTGAGTAGTCGGACACGGACAGAATCATTTCTGGATGTGGAGAACAGCATGATGTTGGGCTCGTCCAGTTGGACAGTGATATCTTTGTAGAGGACATCAAGAAAGAGGTAATCTGTCTTCATGTCTATAGCTTCATTATCAATTTCATTCTCATAGCCATATCCATGTCCCAAGACATAAGTATCTGACCCATTCCCTCCCATCAAATACTTATACTTCATGGCATTGCCAATGCCCGGGTCAATGTAGTTATTCAGTGAGTTTCCAATCACACTGTATGAACAACTGCTGGATTTCGCTTGGAAGCGTTCTACTTTCCCAAATGGATCTTCACTCAAATCAAATGTTTTTTTATTTTCAGTGCAGTTTTCTTGACTAAGGTTAATCTCAATTGGAGTGATCACCTCAGGCTCAGAAGAATTTGAGGGCAACATGGAAATGACCCCATCAATAGTTTGCAGGAGCAGGTGCTGAAACTCTTTACCTTTGAGCCAGTTCTGTAGGTGGACCTCAACATTGGTGTCATCGACTTTCAAAACAACATCAGGCCACTGATACATTAAAGTGATCTTCAAAAACGGATGTTCCAGGAACAAGACATCACTGACATGGTCTTCAGCAAAGTTAGAAATATATGCTTTTTTACATCCAGATTTAATTACGTACTTGTCACTGCCACCTGCTCCCTCCAAGTGATCTGTTCCTCCACTGCAGCTAAGAAAGTTCCCAAGAGCATTGCCCATTAGGACATCATTGTGGGCGGAGTCAAAGATGGTTATGACATAAGGCAGATGTTGATAGGTGTCTGACAGATTGACAGTGCTACCATAGGTGTCTCGGCTTAGATCAACCATGAGCGCTGTCATTGCTAGTTTGCTTTCATTGCCAGAGATATGGAACATGACATGGTCAGAGGACAGAAAGGCCACGTGTTGATAAAGTGTGCTTGTGGTCCAGTGCTTAAGCCGAACACACGTTGAACTGATGTTCTCCTCATCAACCACCAGGAGGTCTTCACCCTGCAGATCGGCCTGAATTCTAATGAAAGGCACTTGAAACACTATCAGGTCCATTTTCTCATCTGTGGCATAGTTGTTGATTGTATCACAACCCTCCCCCTGAAAGATTTCATATGTATCAGCTCCTTCTCCTCCTTCCAGCAGGTCTGCCCCACGGCGCCCATTGAGGACATTGTTATTCTTGTTTCCTGTAATGGTGTCAGAGAAGTTACTGCCCAATACTGTGATAACATTTTCAAATTCGTCCTCTAGCCTAAGGATAACTGAGCTGCCAGAGTTTGTTTTGTCCAGTAATTCAGGCACACACACAACATGGAACTTGTTATTTATAAGGCCTTTGTCCACAACTTTAAATGTGACTCCATCTGCTGATTTAAAAGTCATGTGTTGGTAATTATCAGTGTCGCTATAAAAGTCCCTTCTTTCTCCTCCAGACAGTACAGAGTTCTGTGGTCCAAGAAAGAAACTGTCATCACCCCCGTAGCCGTAAATGGTGTAATGATAATTCCTAATGATAAACTCTGCATCTGGATTCTTTGAAGGTTGCTGTATGGCCCAAAACCTATTGTCCTTGTCATTGCCATAGTATCTGCCAAACAAAGAAGAGTTGAGTTTGATTTCTCCACTGATTACTTTAGCATATTTCACAGGGATGATCCACCATAGATGGGCTGCCTTTTGACTGTAAAGGAATTCAGAAGATTCACCAACTCCCAGAACAATATTCTGAATACCGGGGTCATAGAAAGTTTTCTCTATGGTCTTTATCTGTCCATTTCCATCATCCACTCCCCCTACCTGGATTGTCACATGTCCATCGTCTAGAAGCTGGACAGTCACAAATCCTCCACATTGGGAGAGGATTCCTCCCATTAGATCCAGGGTGCTTGTGTTTCCATTATCAGCAATTATTTTGTAATAGGACTCAGGTGTTGAAAGGTTGTGCAGCAGTTCTTGATTTTGCCGTACTTCTTCATCAAGTTGTTCCAATTCTCTCAGCATTCCCCCTGTAGCAAAATCCACAGCACCTTTTTCTAGTCCAACTATGACTGCAACTGTCTTATCAAAATCACCAGCCCCCTGGGGCAGCTTGTCTAACTCACTCACAACATCACAGTAGAAGTCACCAATGGTCATTCTGACTATGGTCAGTCCAATGATTATGGACTGAAGGGCAAGTGCTGCTGGAGGGAAAAAAACTGCCGCAGCAACCTCTGCAACCATTAGAGCAGTTGTGGACACATCCAGAACCAGATTTGTTACCTCAAGGCCAAAGTACTTATTCTGATTTGGATCAGATCTGTTGAGCTTTTGAATGGCTTTGGTATCCTCCGCTATAAAATAGCCTTGAAAGGCCAGGCCAACGATAGGAACATTCTTCAGAACCTGTCCAGCAGCACTTTCACCAAACCTCTCCACTGAGCTGCTGACTTTTGTGAGTGTCTCTTCCATCCCCAGTTTACTGGCTGCGTTTTGCAGGCTCTTCTGGAATACATCCTGGGACATCCTGGAGATTTGTTGGTTCACACCTGTTATGTCTCCAAGTCCATGCAGAGACTGGGTTAAAGTGACAGCACCTCGAACAGTGTCATTTTCTGCAAAAAACTTTCCTGCCCCCATGAATCCAGCAAAAATTCCAAATTTAATCATGACTTCATTTACGTTCTCCAAGACCTGGAATCCACTTGCTTTCAACATTGATGTAGTGTGTTTTGCCGTCTCCTTGATCTGCTTTGTGTAAAATGGTTCTTCAAGAGGATAAGACACTACATGTGTGTCCTCTGGATTGTACCTGTTGACTAGTTGTACTTTAACCTGATTGTCCTCTATGGTTAAAGTATTTTCCTTTATCACATAGTCTTTCTCTGCCTCATCCTCTGTCAGACGGCATATGGATGGCATTTGTCTTTTTCCTCTGTTTAGGTTTCTGTGGTTATTACAATAGTTGTTGTATATTGTGTCCAGTTGATTTTTTATTGCATCCAGTTGGTTATTGTCAAAAATTTCTCTATCATTTCCTGTATTTATTTCTGAGCCCAGTTGAAGATAGTTGTTGTTTCTTACATCATTGTTACGATATACTGTTCCATCTCTGTGAAATGTGTACTCCATCCTCATTTTATTTTTGTCCTGTGGGTCTACAGATGCTCTTACTACATTGATTTTTTCAAGGAATTGGAGCCACGTCAGCTCATTATGCTCAGGAAATTTATTCTTTATTTGTTCAGGAACCTTATCATTTATGTCTATACCTTTGCTTTCCAAAGTCCAGAGTAAATTTTCAAAGTAGTTTGACAGTGGTGTTGTATGTACTGCCAGTGTACTTAATTGTTTCCCTAGTGAAACAATAGTGCGGTATGCCACAATAGTGCTGATATCCATTCCCATGTTGTTTAAGGTTTTTCCTAAATCTACCACATAATTGCCCGCAGTAATTGATCCAGCATTACAAACAATTAAACGTATCTTACTTTTGGGTCTGAAGTTCACCGCCTCAGCAAATTGTCTTATAAGGTCTGCAAAGTATGTTGACTGAAAATGGTAAATACTGAACTCAAGCTCTAATGATGGGCCTGGTTGAAGTATTTTCCTGACACCATGTGTAATAATGGTCAGTTTCGCCTCTCTGCCCAACAAATCAACACTGATCTTTTCTGTCAATGTCATTGTATTACGCTCCAATACAAATGGATAAATAATCCTGTTAGGATTTTTCAGAAGCTTGTTGTTACCATAGTGACGTATATCAGGAATATATTTTTCAAACTCTTGAGATTGTAGAACCACAAGGTAAACAGATGTGTCTGTATGTCCAGGTGTCCAGGTCTGATCAGCGCCAGGTTTCCAAAAGCCTGCATCTTGAGCTCCAAGTAGAGAAGCTTGAGACAGGATGAGCAATATAGGAATGAGAGCTCCCATTGTGGTTTTCCAGGCTTTGAAATCCCTTGAAAAAAGAAAAAAATACTCATCAGTAGTGACAAAGAGAGACAATGCTTTGTGCTAATACTGGTGGATCAAGCACAAATATGGAAAGTGAGTGAACAGAGTGTTTAAAAACTCTAGCAGCAAAGCTGTGTCTGATCCCCTCTTACTAGTGCAACACGCACTAACGCCACCATCACATCAGTTTCACTGCAGCGCTGAGCAATTATTTGGTGGTCACCAGCAGGAGTCATGCCCTAAGCAGGAGGATGGGTTCTCCCTAGTTGTGAACTCTCCCTCCAGAATGTGACTTATCTCCCCTGGTGTATCAGAAGAATTTGGTATATATAAATATAAACACTATTTCTGGATGTAACATCAAATGGAAGGACCAATGATACCTAATGATTTGGTCTGATGAATTAATTTGTAGATGAGAAAACTTTGAAGATTTCTCAGAACAAGAGGGAAGACAACGATGGATGAACAGCACTTCAAGTAGATGCTTTGAAGGACAATGCTGGCATTACCTCAGACAGGGCTTATTTTACTACATGGGGAAAATATATGTATAAAAATTATGAAATTCTCTGAACTATTCTGACCTTTTTTCTCAGCATTATTCTCAGAATTCTGACTTTATTCTCTGAATCTTATTTTTTTTTTCAATGCCATGGCCCTAAAACTCTTTTCTATGGAGACCAGCGGCAGCTCCACGCAGAGGATTCTGGGAGCAGTAGCAGCGTGAGTGAGGTGAAGCGAGTGCCAAATATTTGAGATTTCTCCAACTTTATACAAATGAGAAGCTAGTTTTGCTGGGTGGTGGCCAATCAGCGCCTAGTGGAAAGGGCTGCATCATGTCACAAGCCCCAAACTAAACTCAGTATGAGAAAACGGAAGAGAGACTGATGACCAGAGCAAAAGTGGAATTTTGAATCAGAGGGACTAGTAGCTCAAAATTCAGCTCAGAACTGAATTTTCATTCATCTACTTCATTTTTGGACATTTTCACAAACTGAATCTGCCCCCCCCTTTCCCCCTTGAACACGCCTCCTACTGCATTTATCTACGTCACTGAAACAATTTGTGTGTATTGCTTTGTGCGCTAAAGGTGTTGTTGTTTTCAAGATCACACACTGTGCTTCTTTAAGGCATAGTCTGTGACCTTCTTTTTTTTTTTACCACCACTTCCCCCTTGTAATCCAGCTGTTTTTTTCTAAGTGTAAGATGGCGCAGGCACCTGCTGCTGTCGCGTGTATTGCGCACACCTAACCCCTGTTTGGGTGAGTGGACAGACGGAATGTAATTTCGCTGCAAGTTGTACTTGTATAACTTTGTATGTGACAATAAAGGCAATTCAATTCAATTCAGTTCAATGACCGATATTGCAGCCTTCCCTGCCCTTTACCTGTCTCTGTATAAATAACAAACGTATTAAAACCAAGCGAAGCATGGAGGAAGGGGTCTGTACTACTGATAGAGCTTGTTTAATCTCTTTAATGAAGTGGGAATTGTTGACATTGGTTTAATCTTTTAATTTATTCAACGTCTAAAATCACTGGGAACTACATACACTAGTTTAGAAAAATGTGTTCAAATCACGTATAAACATTCATTCATTCATTCATTCATTTTCTTTTCCGCTTCTCCATTTCAGGGTCGCGGTGTATAAACATTCAGGAGGAGATAAAAAACTGATTGAAGGCAAAAGAAAAAATAAACACAGTGTCTCTCACACACCATTTGACTCCAACCACAAACACTTGCTTCGGGCACACAAACCTGCTTACAGTTGTAAGAGACATGCCCCAAAGCAGCCAGCAGATTCGCTGTGTGAACGCAGTGTCAGGGTAGCGCAGCGACACAGTTAAACTCTTTACAAAGAAAAAAAAATAGTACCGTCAGTGCAAAGTGGTTTTGCCTCATATCATGTGAAAGTGCCCTGAAATGATTGGACAGAGTGGGGGACACAGGCAGGACCTCGGAGGGTGGGATCTAAGAGCTCCGCTGGACTGGGCACTTCTCAAAGAGAATATACTGCTTCAGCAATGCCGTGAGAGGCAGAAGTGTTTTAGCTTTCACTGTTTCCTTAATTTTTGATCACACCCTAGACATTTTATACAGTGGAAATACACAGTAAATATCCTACAGATTGCTCCTTTAAGTCAACATTGGTCAGGCATAAAGGCATTTACATATAAAAATGTATAAAACACATGATTCCCGTGCCTGTAAGAGAAATACTAACACAGTTTGGTAACGTCTAAGTAGACAAAACGAAACTTTGCTCTCCGAGCTCTGAGTCAGGTTTCTTACAGGCTCTGCTAGATTATTAGAGCTTGCTAATAGCTAAGGTGCAGACAAATATATAATTACACCATTTAAGACATCTAATCTACCCTTTCAGTTCCTTGATTCTTTGTTGTATGTAAAATTACAAGGATGAATATAATGAGTGAAAATATTATTAACCATGTAGCTAAGTTAGCTACTTAATTACTAATTAATTATTAATTAAGCCACTGGTCAAGTAACGCGTATAACTGTATTCAAGTATGAATATGCAATTTACCTCAATTAAAAAGTGAGTTCTTGGACCTGGTTTTACACTTGACCCTTATGAACAAATTCAACACAAACACAGAGCACTCGTATAATAAATAAAGTTATTTATTTGGATGGTAATAACATTCATAACAGGAAATCAATTATTAAAGTGTCATAGACCGGGCTAATTGGCAAATCACAACCCTAATATGACCTTCAATAATGTGATAAAGGGGAATTAATACTATATGTGGAGTATGATAACTGAGACTTGAGGGATAAATTATAACTAGTAATTAAAAGGGGTGTGTAATTATCAAAGTACTGAACTTGGCATTCACCCTGAGAGCACGTTTGAGAGAGAGAGCCTTACTGTACACAACGGTGGCTTTTCACAACCGTCGGCTCCAAGCGAATGACCCGGGTCTAGGGAGGTGGTCCTGGGCAATCTGTCCTCTCTGATATGAGGAACCTGAAGGATTCTTTCTCAGGAGCTGGTCCGCTGGGCTCTTCAAGCATAGCAGGATCCTGGTGGTGAAGAGTTGATTCCTCAGTCGTCGCAGACAGCGAAATGTCTCACCTTGGGCTGGCTGTGGTTGTCGAAGTTTACAGCGGCAGTCTCAGCTACTCGATGTGAGCTTCCTGGATGAATGCCAAGCATCTATTGTATTATAATCTGTAATCTGAGAACTAATCCAGTGTGGTCCACTTGCTTGGCCAAATCAAGTTCACCAGTCGTTGATCTGTGTTGCAGTCACACAGCTCCAGAGCTGATGCCAGTACAGTTTAAACAGGTAGAAACATTCCCTTTCTCTTAGTTTATTAGTGATGTTTGACTTAAAACTGTGAGACATAGTTAGTTTAATACCTCCAATATTATTCCCTTGATATTATTAAATCTTTAAATGCTGGGTGTTCCATGCCTTAACCCAGCCTATGATTTTCATTCATAATACTCTATTATCAAAGTCTATTGCTTATCTCAATAAAGAACAACTTTACACATTATCTAAGTGTGTAGTTGTGTTACTGTGTGGATTTCTGCTCATTAAAGGTTGACTTTAAATCCATGAATGATCCCACCTTAAACCAGGCCAATTACAAACAAGTTTGATCTACAAAAATATTTGTTTAAATTGCCCACCAAACGGGCGGCACGGTGGAGCAGCAGGTAGTGTCTCTGTCACAGCTCCAGGGTCCTGGAGGTTGTGGGTTCGAGTCCCGGGTGATTGTCTGGGAGGAGTGTGGTGTGTTCTCCCTGTGTCTGCATGGGTTTTCTCCGAGTGACTGTCTGTGAGGAGTGTGGTGTGTTCTCCCCGTGTCTGCGTGGGTTTCCTCCGGGTGACTGTCTGTGAGGACTGTGGTGTGTTCTCCCCGTGTCTGCGTGGGTTTCCTCCGGGTGACTGTCTGTGAGGAGTGTGGTGTGTTCTCCCTGTGTCTGCGTGGGTTTCCTCCGGGTGACTGTCTGTGAGGAGTGTGGTGTGTTCTCCCCGTGTCTGCGTGGGTTTCCTCCGGGTGACTGTCTGTGAGGAGTGTGGTGTGTTCTCCCTGTGTCTGCGTGGGTTTCCTCCGGGTGACTGTCTGTGAGGAGTGTGGTGTGTTCTCCCTGTGTCTGCGTGGGTTTCCTCCGGGTGACTGTCTGTGAGGAGTGTGGTGTGTTCTCCCCTTGTCTGCGTGGGTTTCCTCCGAGTGACTGTCTGTGAGGAGTGTGGTGTGTTCTCCCCGTGTCTGCGTGGGTTTCCTCCGGGCAATTGTCTGTGAGAAGTGTGGTGTGTTCTCCCTGTGTCTGTGTGGGTTTCCTCCGGGCAATTGTCTGTGAGAAGTGTGGTGTGTTCTCTCTGTGTCTGTGTGGGTTTCCTCCGGGTGACTGTCTGTGAGGAGTGTGGTATGTTCTCCCTGTGTCTGTGTTTCCTCCGGGTGCTCCGGTTTCCTCCCACGGTCCAAAACACACGTTGGTAGGTGGAATAGTGACTCAAAGTGTCCGTAGGTGTGAGTGTGTGAGTGCATGTGTGTGTCGCCCTGTGAAGGACTGGCGCCCCCTCCAGGGTGTATTCCCGCCTTGCGCCCAATGATTCCAGGTAGGCTCTGGACCCACCATTACCATGAACTGAATAAAGGTTACAGATAATGAATAAATGATTTTCTCAGCATGGAGTACACCATTAATCCTGATTAATCCTAAAAAATCCCCAACTCAGTTTGCTGAAATACAGCCCTAAACTTGCAAAGAACCTTCACCATGCTTCACTGCAGCCTGCAGACACTCATTACTGTATCACTCTCCAGCCCTTTGGCAAACAACTACCTTCTGTTACAGCCAAATATTTCAGGGTTTGATTCATTAATCCAGAGCTAAAACATTTACTTAAGTATTGAATGTAGAATTACATAAATTAAAAGAAAAATATTTAAAGTAAAATGCTATAATTAATAATGAAGATATGTCAACAATCTGAGCTAAAACTCACTAAAAACTCCAAATAAAAAGAAAACTTCAGAACACGGCCTGCTCCAACGCACAGTCTAGAAGTTTAGAAGAGTAAGCTCACGGCAGATGAGTAAATCACACAAAATAACACTCTCTCACTCACACACACACACACCACCACCTCTCTCTCTCTGAGGGTGGAATTCGTTAATCAACATTTAGAAAAGACAAATACATATTTTTTCAACATTATCCCTCTGCTTTTCATTACACTTTGTCCATCTGTGAACAAGCTGTTGTTTTCCCTCATTAAAGGATGTTTAAGGCTGAGCCGTGAGCCACAAATGCACCACTGCCTTCACCTTTTCACCAGACGTGAATCTAGTGAATTGCAAATGATGTTCTACATAATCCACTGTCACTCATCTATCCAACAGAATCAGTTCAAATGCTGCTGTGTTTCATCGGCTGTGGACATGGACAAGTGTCCGGCTCCTTCTTCACTTGTGTGACCTTCCTTCAATCCCTCTATCCACTCATGCACACTATTTTTGCAACAAACCAGCACAGCAGTGACTGGGGAGACAGTGCCTCATATGGAAAACACTGTTAAGACAGTTTTAATACAACTGGAGTGTGGATTGTTTTTGACTGACCCTCGTATGTGTGTACAGTGAAAGATATACTTAATTCTTTATATTGATCAAATAAAGTGTCTCAAAAGACTCTCAGGCTCAAGTATATAGTAATACTCACTCAGCTGCAGGTCTAAAACATCTCGTGTGTTCAGTCTCAGAGTGGACCCCTGTCCAGTACAGGTATCACCACAGCAAGTGCTTATATTAAATGCAGTTCCCAGTTTTTTTCTGCCTTGGTGCCTGGCCCCTTTGTCCTGATTGGTGCACAGATCTTAACAGGCTGTGCCCTTCCCAAACAGACCAAGGCCTCAGAGCTCTGAGTGGAGAACTTTCTGGCCCAGAGGAGAGAAATGTAAAGCTGAGATGCCAAACACACTTTACAGAAACCCTTTCCATTTTTATTACTGGGAAAGGCTGGGTTTAAAAGAATGCTTTAAGGCCCCACTTTCCTCAGATAAACAGTCATCTGTGAGACTGGGTGAAGGCACAGATATTAAGCTTACGCAGTAATAGACAGGTAAATGATCTGGCTGATGCCCTACATCTGTAAAAGGATAAAGAAAAGGATCTGCGAAATAAATGTAAAGAACCTGCATCTCCCATTCGGTAGATATCAACAGGATGCACACACAGTAGGTTTTACAGTGTCAGTAAACCACGTTTAAATTAAATCTCTTCATTTTTAAAGCACCTTGAAACAACAGTCTTAAAGACACTAAACTAATAGTACATTATCACCATGATGATGACAAACAAAATATATTCATGTAGTGTTTGTATAACTGTTGTGGAGTTGGGTATTTGATCACTGTGGTCTATCCGTTTCTGGTGACGGTAACTGGAGAGGTGATTGTTGCCTCTTTAAAGTTAACAGGAAATGTCTTATTTTTTCACTTCTACTGAGATGTTGTTTGTGTCTGGTGGGTGTGAATGGGTTAAAAAGCGAGCACCCTCGGGTGCAGTAGAGAGATGTTTTCGTAAAAGTTAAAGATAAGTCATAAGATACTTTAGAATTAAGAAATGTTTAAGAAGACTCCAGGGTGATTTCTTTTCCCAGCATGCAGCCAATGAGGTATTTTGTACAGTTTGTACATTTTGTTTCATATCATTTGCCGTCATGTTTGCTAACAATGTTCAGTACTGTGTATTGTTAGTTTTCACAGTTTGATATGAAGAAGACTTCAGTAAAACCAGTTAAAGAAAACCACTTGTGTCTGACCGAGGGAATAACAGTGATCATTGTTGGAGGGAGTGTCACGGCTGTAGGGAGGATGAGGAGGTGGATGTACACGCAGGGACAAACTGTATTTACAAAACAAAAACAAAGCACAATAAGAAAATAAATATGAGCAAATTAAACACAACGGAAAACAAACTAAACAGAACTTAACAGGAAACAGCCGTGAGCTGGTGCAGACATACTGTAAGTAAAGAGGTAAACACAAGACCAGACAAGGGAGCACTGAAAACAAGGGACTATATATACACACAAGTAACACACCTGGAAGAGACCATGAGAGGGCAGGGTAACAATGGAGGCACAAGTGGAAACACTAATGACAAGGTGGAAATAAGATGGGGCTAGAGCGGAAACAAGGGAGGAGACAGGACGGGGCAACAAAAGAACAACAAAGCAGGAACACAAAACAGGGCATGACAGGGCGTTAAAGACTGGTGTCCACATCAAATCCTATTGAGTGCTTTTCTTGTTGATTGATGCAGATTTTATTTCCAATACCTTTGTTAAAAATAAAGGTGCTGCAAAGGTTTCTTTAAACAACAATATCATAGTTTCACAAAGAACGATTTCCTCCTGTGACAATAACTTTTTCAGAGCAGTGTCTTTGACTTTTCTATGGAATCATGATGATGATGATGGGAAAACTGTGGGACGTTTTCTTTGGCGTCTAAACTATGGTCAGATATCAGCAGTGTGTCCACCACCATTTGGGAGTGATGTGCTTTGATCATTGTACAAACATACAACGAAATTTGACCTCTGCATTTAACCCATTTCACACTAGTGATTAGGGACAGTGAACACACACACACACACACACACACACACACACACCCAGAGCAGGGGGTAGCCATCCTCAGCACCCAGGGAGCACTTTGGGTGTTAGGTGCCATTACTACTACTAGCACAAAGTACAGGTGTGAACGGTGTACAGTGCGTCTCAGTGACTGTCGGAGATGACCACGATATTCCTGTAGTGTCACGATGAGTCTCTGACAGCAATAGCAGCAGGTCAGTGCTGAAACACTTATTGTAATTAATGAACAATGTAAAATAATGCAGTTATTTTAAACTGGTGTTACAGTATTTGCAAAATACATGGACAGATTCTGCTCTGCCATTGTTCAAAAAGGCTACTGACAGGCACTGACCGTCCTGATGGCAGTTGGCTTAATAAATTAACTGAATGCCTGGTACAGTCTTTAATTAAACACATTATAAAGCTGCTGAGGCACTATCTGAAATAGCGTTATGTAGCAGAGGAAACCTGATTATTGATGAAGGTAAAGGAAGCTGCTGAAATGTTAAAATGTTCCTGTGTTAAACACTGCAGTATTTAGAGCGGACTGAGCTGATGTTGATGCTCTTTCATGACGTTACGAATGTGTACTTTACAGACACCTGTAGATAATCAGTAATTTGTTCACAACGGGTTTTGTTTATCTATCTGTAGATGGTTACTTTGTTATTTTGTAAAAGGCAGCAGCTTCTTGTGGCTTTGTTTAATCTGTACCTCGTCAAAGCAATTTTCCTCTATGAGGCAATTACCCCAGACCCCCTCCTGGTTAAAGCTTGGTCCACGTAATCATTAATCTCTAGCGACAGCCCTGTGTTTCAGAAACCTTTTGGTTTGGATTTCTGAGAAATACTGGGATTAAAAGAATGCTTTAAGCCCCCTCCCACTGTCACAGACAAACACAGTCCTCTGTGAGACTGGGTGAAGGAACAGATATCAAACTTACAAAAGATGGATAAGAACATCTGTCCAAAAATAAATATAAAGACACTGCATCTCCCAGCATGCCCCACTTTTTACAGCATTCTGTTGTATTTTCTGAATTCAGTAGATATCTAATATCTAAGAAATATTTTCATTAAACTATTCTCTTCTACAGAAGGAGAGAGAAAGAGATGTTTGTAATATTTCATTATAGAACTGTATCATATAAAAAAAAACATAATAAAAGTCCTGGAGATGAAATGGAGCGTATGAAATCAACACAATTTAAAATCTACAGTACAATTATAATAAAATAGGGTATAATTTTGTTCCCTAATTAAAGGTACAGATATGTACTCTTGAGGGTACAGTGACAAAATTTCAGAGAGTCCAGACGCACTGAGAGCCAGGTGTTTACTGAGCTCTGTGACTGACATGACTCTGAGTACCATGTTGGTTTTGGAGTGGTCATTCACAATCAGCGGCTCTCCGTGTTCCTGTCTCAGTGGGTCAAAGAATCTAACTTTTGCAGCTCCTCAAGCGGTAAAATCGACAGCGACTCTTTGGTGTTTTGTCTCACCGTCTCCTCCCTCTCCCTCTGTGTTCTCCCTCCATTCGAAGCAGAGCCAGGTTCACCTCCACGTCTCTGCAGCAATCTTTTACACTCACTGAATTCAGAGTCCAGAGGAAGTGTGTATGTGTGTGTTTATTATCGCATTTAGGTTCTGACTATTTCTCCAAGAAAGAAATTAATGTTTGAAAATCTGTGTCATGTGGGGAAAAAACACACAAGGAACATTCGGGAACAAATCTGCAGATTAGAGATTAGCAGGAACCTCGATCATATCAATGTTCTACCACAGGGCAATAAAAACACTAAACAACAACAGAATTAAAATATATATTAATAATATATTGGCCAAACACTTAGGCACTTGTCATGGAAATGATCAACTAATAAGAAATGAGACTGAAAGTGGTCTTTGAGTAACCTTTATTGAGAGCAGCTAAAAGCATGCACTAACCCTTTACTCTGCTCTGCCCTGCTCTTTCTTAGCTGAGCCACCTGTCAGGGAGAAAAATATAACAGTTTCATACAGAAACAAAGTTCTATGAGCCAGCTACATCTTGTGCTCGTTAAAACAGAAAAAAACGTCATAGATACCTTGGATGCAGGGGTGTGGCTCTTTCAAGCTCCACTCCCATGTACTCCCATCACATTCCTTTCCTACTAAAGACTCAATGCAACATACATTTCATAAAACAGCTCATCTTTGAATGAAAAAAAAGACCTTTACTAATCATCAGTGTTTACTACTAAATACTAGTGATTCAATGAGCACATGTTCACACATTTAAAATTTCCCTTCACAATTCCCCCTTTGATCAATTCATCACTACTCTCTATCCACCTGGGAATGAGGGGGAAGTTCAAGTGATACATTACCTTGTTTTGTTGGCTGAGATTAAAGATTAATAAAGAGAGCTTGCATGGTGGCAGTGCGGGCCAAACAAGTGGCACAGACCTGCAGGATGCATGGGACTACGATCGCTTGTAGTAAAATGGTTATAAGCACTGGGTTGCTATTACCATCAGCTGCATAAACCATCCACTAAATAATGCAGCCAACCAACTCCCCCAATCATTGCTAACCTCTTGCGGAGTGGTTACTGCACCTCTCATGGGGTCTCACGAGGTGTTCAGCGTAGCACAAACTCCTCCTTGCTGCATAGTTATTAAATCTAAAACTTGTCTGTGTTGCATGACTGCAGCCCTGTTGCTCTATACTAAAGGAATGACCCTGTGGTGTCATTCATTATTGTCAGGAGTTCATATGCAAGTCCGTTGATCTTTCACAGGGCTGTTGCTGCTCCAGTACTGAAGTTATGTTCCGCCCAGGTGGCTTCTGCTGGCAGGGGAGGTCCTATTCCTGTATTGGGGGGTCCTCTGAACACAATCTCGAAAACGCTGCACCCTGTTTTGGCTTGTGGTCTTGTTCTGGTTTGCCAGAGGACCAACAGAGGCATTTTCAGCCATGTGAGACCCGTTCTTTGAGTCATTTTTGCTAGACGGGATTTAATGGTGCCATTGGCACGTTCCACTGCTCCTGCACTGGCAGGATGATAACTACAGTGTTTTCTCATATCTATTCCTAGTGCAGATGTAAGCGGTTTTAATCCATGCTTGGAAAAAAAAAGGGGTGCCATTGTCACTCGAGATGCATGTCGGAAGGCCCCACCTGGGAATAATTTCTGTAAAAAGAGCTTTGGTTACTGCTTACGCGTCCTGTTTGCTCGCTGCAAATGCCTCTGTCCATTTAGAGAACATGCACACACACACACACACACACACAACACCAGTAAAAACCTTTTTCCCTCTGCTGGAGTTAATTCTACAAAATCTATGTGCCAATATTGAAATGGTTCTGTTGCTGGGGGGTGTCCAGCTAGTGGAGGTGTTTTAGTGGTTCCTCCTTTGCTGGTATTTTGGGCACACACCAGGCAGGAGGTACAAAAATTAAGTGAGTTATTGAGAGTCTTTTCCCATACCAGTACTGCTGTATACTGTCCACTATTCCCCGGTTACTCATGAGGCCACGCCCATGAGCAATCTTTATGAGGCATTTCATATAGTTTCTGGTAAACACGGTTTGTTAGTTGGTGTATGTATCCATACCCCATCTTTGAGAACACAGCTATGTTTGACCCACTCTGCTTTTTCACATGGTGTAGCAGTTGATTGAATTTCTGTTAGAGTAGCTGTAGGCTCTGACGACTCTATGGATTGTGGGAGTAGCTGAACTGTCTTTTTTGCTGCTGCTTTAGCAGCTTTAGCAGCTCTCTCATTGCCCTTACTTACCATATCCTGTTTTCTGATAAATGTTTTCTGACATTTAAAGATGGCTAAGTGTAAAAGAATTGCATCGAGCAAAGAGCCAATCAGTTTATGATGTTTTGTGTGTTTACATGCACTTGTCAAAAATATTCTTTGTTTCCAAATGCACCCAAAATCTGTGACCACACCCCAAGCATACCTTGAATCAGTGTACACTGTTACTGATTTTTTTGTGGCCAACTCACACGCTTTGGTCAGGGCTACCAGCTTTGCCTCTGCGAGGAATAGGAGCTTGGAAGTGGTGCACTTTGTACAGTTTCATGATCTGACACAACTGCATATCCTACTCTATTAATACCCGTTTCCCTACCTTTTGATGCTGATCCATCCACATAGTAGACAACATCTGTGTTAGGGAGGGGTTCATCGGCGAGGTCTGACCTTGGTGAACAGACCTCAGTGATGATTGCCACACATCATGTGGTCCTCCCTCTCCCTAAATGGGAAGGAGGGTGGCTGGGTTTAGTGTGGTGCACCGTATAATAGTGATGTTGGGCATTTCAAGCAAAGTGGTGTGATATCTCAACCACCGTTAGGTCGACAAATGTGATACTTTATGGTCCTGGAGTATGTTATGTACGGCATGTGGGACCATTAGAGTGAGCGGTTCATACGCAACTACTGTACATCTTGTGACACTACTATGGCATTTTCAGCCGCTGCCACTACCCTGAGGCACAAAGGAAGGCCTCGTACTACAGGATCTAATTTTGCTGAAAAATATGCAACTGGTCTCCATGCTTCTGACATAACACAGAGGTCATGCAACCTCTTTTTACTTCTACAGTTTGGACAAAAGGCTTTTCAGGATTAGGAACCCCAAGTGCAAGCACCTGCTGTAGGGCCTGTTTAAGCTGCACAAACGCCTCCTCGGCTTTAGGAGTCCACTCTAGGTGTGTAGTGAAACCTTGCTTGGTTGGGATTATGTCTCTCAGGGGAGCTTCCAGTTCTGCATACGAGGGAACAAATGACCTGCAGTAAGATATTGGTGTTGTTTTAGGCCTATAAGAGATCTTTGAAGTGATTGTTGCTTTAATTAACCCCACATCATCCTTAGTTTTAGCCCACAGTGTTTCAGGGACCCCAGCTAGCTCCTCCTCAGAGGGGTGTTCCAGCTGAGGTGTCTGAAAGTCCCACTGGTGTTCTGATACTAGCTGCACTGCTCGGTGCATGAACGTAGTACAACTCAGAGGTTTTCTCCATGCCTTGTAATGGGCACAGTATTCAACCCCTGGTGTAGTCACGGTTCCCATCCGAGTGACTCTGAGCATCCATGGCCCCACCTCCTTCCATTGAGCTGAGGTGGACTCTTTTCCCAGTAAAATGTGGGGTAATGACTCATCCACATTGAAAAATGCATTTTGTTTAGAATTTAGCGAGACACTGGCAGCCACCCACTCCTCACTCCAATAGAGATGAGTGCTGTGGAGGGTTTCGCCAGGAGGGTCTCGTTCCAGGAACTCTTTTTCATATTCCTGGTTAGACCCTTCATGCACATACGAAGTACAGTGAAGCTGGTCAGAACATATGTAATCTGGAAAGTCGGTCACAGCCTGGGCCTGCCAAAGCAGGTGTCCAGCTGGATCCGAGGTTCCCTTTATCAGCTGCCATTGATAAGCATACAAAGGGGTGTGGGCTTTATACTAATTGAAGATCACTCATCAAACTCCTTCTGGGGTGCTAGTCAATACTAGTGATGTGTCGGTCGCGAACGAACCGATTCAAAGAGCCGGCTCTTGAAAGTGAACGATGAGAGCCGGTTCCCGTTTAAGACCGAGCCATTTTTTTCTAAGGCTTGTCATTCAACCAATCAGAGAACAACAAGCAAGCTCCAAACTTCCAACCCTCCAAGCTGAGACACTTGGTTTTCCTGAATGCCAATCTGCCTTCCAAAAAATAGTTGAAGAAAATGTTAAATCAGTTAAATGTTTGTTGACAATTGTGGTTGTTTTAATCACTACCGTTGAATGCTGCTGTTTTGCACTTTGCAGAGTATTTGTTTATTTTATTTCCCAGAAATGGATGATTATTTAATAAACTATTTTGTAATACCTACCTTTTGGGTTCCATTGGCTGTATTTCAGAGTTTACAAGTGATTTTTATTAAGGTGTTTAAATAAAAATCCAGTTATTTATACAATTGAATGTGTGAGTGCAATCAGTGAGTTATTACAAGACAGCCATAAAAACAACTGGCCATTACAACACTATTTATTATTTTTAATATTGAACAGTAATATTTTGTCCATATAGTCATGTAAAATGTAGGTAATATTGTTCTGTACCAGTGGAAATAAGTGGTAAAACAAAGAGCCATTTAGGAGCCGAAAGAGCCGGCTCTCCAAAAAGAGCCGAAATTCCCATCACTAGTCAATACACATCCCAATTTGCACATTAAATCTCATGCTAGCAAGTTTATAGGGCATACATTGCACATTAGATTGGAGTGAGTGATCTGTCTCTCTACTATATTACACTTTACATGTATGGAATATTTTTCTACAGTAACATGCCCCCCCCCACCCCCCGCCCTGAGGGTGTTTACTGTTTTTCCCGTCAGGTGCAGTTCAAATTGTTTAGTCTGAATCACAGAACATGCAGCTCCTACCAAACAAAAGTCTACCAAACACTTTAATGCCATGCCATGTACCCTCATTGTAATTAGCAGGAGCCAAAAAGGGGTGGAGCTCAACTGTTTAGTAAATAAAGAACAATAATAGTTACTTCCCTGTCAGGTGTCTCAGGGTGTCCACCCCATCCTGCCACCGCCCATCATTCGTTAGCCTGCTCCTCAGCCGTCCCTGGCTCGCTGTCGAGGCAGTCTCTAGCGAAATGTCCTTCTTTGTCGCACACATAGCATCATTCTTCTGTTTCCCCTCACACTTCATCCTCCTCTGCCTCCAATTCTCCCATCTTTTGACACTTGATGTACCATGGGTAACATGGCAGCATGTAATGCATCCTCTCGTTTCACTTTCTGTTTCCCCACTGCTTTTCGTTGTATTGTTTGGTGTGATCTTCTATGTTTGACAAAGCTTGTTTCTTATACCCCTCACGATGTGTTTTCAATGCTTCTGCAATACTCTGCTTCATTCCTAAAAGGAAAAGGTTCGTGAGATTGGATTCCCAGGCTGTCACATTGTTGGGTCCGTCAGCTCATTGGGTCCACTGTGGTCTCGATGGACCTGTTTTAGCCTCAGCAAGTACTCAGTGAGTGTCTCTTCATTTTGTTTACAACCTGAGATTTATGAAGAATAGATTTGAAGGGGGAATGCTTGGGTGATCATTTCTTGAAGCTGCCGGATGGTCTCTCAATACGGCTGGTTTGGGGCAGGAAGGGGTGGGTTTGCAGCATCTGGTGGTCCCCATTGAACTGCTTCCAGTCGACAGCTGTCTTCTTGTTGTGAGGGACGATACAAGGGTGGGTTTTCCTGGTGAGGGTTTTCTGTGGCTACAGGATGTTCTTGCTGCTGCCCTGGCAGTTGCTCTGGTCTCACAGGCTGCCTAGCTTGGGGCAGAGTGGCGTTGAGAGCGGGATCGGCCATCTTAAGAGAGACACACAGAGGTTTGGTTAGTATCAGCCCCCCCTCTCTTATTTGCTTTTGCCCATTTTTGTTTCCCTGCCCTAGAGTGGGCTTCAATTAACCACATTTCCACTGCCTCCAACATTTCATTTTTACACTTTTCCCACAACTTCCTTGTTTTCTTATACTTAGGAGTCTCTGTTAATCTCTTTTTTAAAGGCATGCAATCTTTTTACACTTAATGTTACCAACTCAGTAAACCCATAACAATTGACCCATATTTCCACATACTGCAAGGAAGCTTTACCATAATGCTTTCTCATATCTAAACACATAGCTGAGGTCCATGTTAAAGGCATGTGGTCCCATTTACTACTTTGGGATCACATAATCAGTTCTCTCAAAGACCTTTTACTTCAGTGTAATTTAGTTCTCCTAGTGCAATAAGCACCTCACATAGTTTCAAATACACACACTTTGTTCTCATGGAACCAAGAGGCCTCTGTGTTATTCTACCACACGTCTAACTAGAAGGCCGTTGTTAACGGGTGGCCAGCCCCACACATGGATATACCCTTGTATACCTCAACTGCCCACTCAACAGTTGTTGTTATGCCTAACAGCTCACAACTCACTATGGTTCCGCTGAGATACTATGAAAACTGAGGGGGAAAAATGTTTTCTACTCACTTTTTTAGGTTGGATGATGGGTCCTCGGGTGCGTCAGGGAAAGAGCCCAATCTTCAGCGGTACTTTCCCACTCAAGCGGTGTTCCCTCCTGATTCAGGGTTTTGTCCTGGAGAGCATCCTCCCAGTGGCTCGGTCCCTTCAGCATCCGAGGGGTGTAGTCATCCTGTTCATGATGCCAAGTTTGTCATGGAAATGATCAACTAATAAGAAATGAGACTGAAAGTGGTCTTTGAGAAACCTTTATTGAGAGCAGTTAAAAGCATGCACTAACCCTCTGCTCTGCTCTGCCCTGCTCTTTCTTAGCTGAGCTACCTATTAGGGAGAAGATAACAGTTTCATACAGAAACAAAGTTCTATGAACCAGCTACATCTCGTGCTCGTTAAAACAGAAAAAATAAAACGTCCTTGATACCTTGGATGTCAGGCCGCAGACGCTAAGAACACAGTAAACTTTATTTACAACAAGGATAACAAAACAAAGACAGACTAGGATTACAAAACAAAGGTGGACTAAACAAAGAACAGCAGAGATAGACTAGAGTGGGGAAACATCACACGGGAAATGAACAGAGGAAATGATGACAATTGAAACGAAACGATGACAGAAGAAACAAATGATAGCACGTACAGACAGAGGAAATGAATGACCGACAAACAGGAAGTGACACATGGGACCTGAAATACATAACACAGACCAAGGACACCTGGAAAAGATAATGAGAGGGTAGGATTACAAATGAGACAATGACGAGGAGGAGGAACAAATGTGGGACTAGGGCGGAGACATGAACAACAACAAACAGAGCCATGTGCTAAGTGAGCACATGGCGGAGAAAACAGGACAAGGGCGTGACATAGATGTGTACTCCCATCAATTTCCTTTCCTACTAACGACTCAATAATGCAACATACATTTCATAAAATAAATTTCATCTTTATATAAAACTAAGACCTTTTTTAATCAGTGATTAATACTAATTACTACTAAATACTAATGATTACTACTACATACTAGTGATTCAATGAGCACATGTTTGTAAATGAAACACACACATTTAAAAATTCCCTTCACACACTTTTCTGTAGTTTTGTAGACATCACACCAACAATAATCTTTATGTAGAACCACCCACCAAGTGTGTATTCTAAAGTCTGATTAAGAATACATTTATTACTTAAATACATAACAATAAAATATAAACCTTTTGAACTATTCATTTAATAACATTGTTTACAATAAGAGGTATTTGCTTTAACACTGAACACAGGCACTACAAATGGTGTGCACTGCCAAAGCGTGTTAAAGATACAATAAACAAACAGTTCCCTCCTTGCTTCAAAACTGAAACAGAGCACATGGCCTTGATTTCTCAGATCTTACTGTTACGACCTGGTCTAGGGCAGACCGCAACACAAAAAAATGAATTAACAGACAGTGTGATGATTGCAAAAAAAAAACTACAACTTAGGACAGTTTTTGTGAAATGTATTAAAGATAATTGATACAGTTTAGTGAACCAGAAAATTTACTTCAGGAGTGACCCAGGCCAAAACAACAAACAAACCCCACTCTAACTAGTTTTAGGTAGACTAACTAACCTGTGCAGGACGACAAAAACAAAGACACAGTGCTAACCTTGCTCCCTTGCTGTTTATAAACAGAGACAAACCCCAGTTCCCAAAACAAAAATGGGAGCCACTCCCTACAACTGGTACTAGTTACAAATATAAACAAATTACAGACAGGCAACACTCACAAAAAACATTCAACAATTAACAATCCAACACGAAGCGAGTTCAACAGCACAAAAGGTAAACAGTTGAGTGAGGAAGCATTCCTCCAGTGTGTGACGTAACCCTCTCTTTTATAGCAGATGGTTGAAGCCAATCCATGGACACAGATTCCGGCATCCGGCATGCAGTCACTCAGGAACCCAGGACTGGATCCTAGAACATATGGACAGGACAGGATAGAGATACAAGAGAAACATTCATGCCCATAACATTACACATCTGTATTTTTTCAGCCAGTAAAATCACAAAAGATCAAACAGTTTCAGCAGAACTGAACTTGTCAATGCACTCAGAGCAAGGTTTGATTTGTTTTTGTAGAAAACAAGTTTAGTCACAATGCTGACACAGTGTACTTGGACCAGGAGTGTCCAGTCTCATCCCCCAAGGGCTGCTGTAGCTGCTGATTTTCATTAAAACCTGCCTGGAGGACACAATTCATTTTTGAAGACTGAAACCAACTGATTAAACCAGTGAAAATCAGATTTGCTCGTGATTGGTCGAAATAAAAACCTACAGTCACACCTGCCCTTTGCAGATAAGAATGAACACTCCACCCTCGCTTCCTTTAGTTTGGGGTGAGCACATATCAGAAGATTCATGAAGATTATATGCACTAACTCACAAACATCACCTTTCTCAAAATTGAAAAATGGCAATGGAACTTAGTTCATTTCAAGCATTTATTTTATTTATAAGAATCTCCAAAAGTTTCAGAATTCTTTCGTCCCTCTCTCAGGCCTCAGTCCCCATCTCTCTTTTCCTTCCTTTTCTCCTGCTCCCTGTGTAAGGGACCGCCTGTACTGTGGTCATCACACCTCCAGAGGGAGACTACGCTCCAATCCACCTAGTAATCAGCCCAAGTGAGACCAGCTGGTGCTGACCCTTTATAAGAGCTCTGCCTCTGCTTTCCCAGTGCGGTGTCTTGAGTTTATGTGGAACCAGACCCTGCTGGTAATTTGGTATTCTCCTCAAAATTAAGTATTCTGGCCTTCTTTGGTGATCTCAACTCTGGGTGAAATTCACCACAAACTTTCCCTTCTCCTCTCCATGATCCTGGAGGAAATTTCTCTTTTGTGAATTTTGTCCCACTGACTTAACTACTTCTTTTACTGTTTTCCTTAAAAAAATAAAAAAGTAAATAATTTAATTGGCTTCATTTCTTTCTACTCTGTTCCTTTTCCCATCTTTATATATATATATATATATATTTCTTTGTGGGAAGTGTCCCTTTAGTCAAAAACTCTACTACTTTCACTATAGTACAGTTGTGTACACATCCCTTTCAGTCTCATCCACGGGGAGAACACACCTGTGGCCTGGGTTTGAATCGCACTGACTGCAGAGTGTCCCTGTTTGCTTTAGAGTTCTTTCTGGCGGTTAGTGCTACCGGGGGGGAAGCCACTCTTTTACTGCTCTTATCTCTCCTCTCTCTGGTCTCTTGCTTCCTCCTCTTCTCTTGCTCTTCTTTCCCTTCTCCTCAGCCTCTCTCCTCTTTCTCTCATTTTCTTTTCCTCCCTCTCTTTCAAATATCCCACCAAATCCATCTCTCTTTTCTGGCTGGGGTGTCCATGCTATCTGACCATGCTATATAGAGAGTGGTGAAGCTTCAGAAGTACCCTGGCTGAATGAGGCACTAAAGGTAGGTGGGGTAATCGATGGCCTACCACTTATTGCTTCATCCATGGCAGCAAACCATTTCCATGATGCTGCTGTTGCTTCACCACCCTCTGTACTCACCCCTGTTGAGGAACACTTGAGTTCCTACAAAATTCATAAACACAATACAAGGGAAATAAAATAAAATTCTCACTGACATTTATGCTTACCTCCTTAACAACAAAAGAAGCTTACTTGTGTATTTTTGTATTAAGTTCTCCCTTTTTTTAAACTCTCTACACTGTTTTTAATGTGAAGTGTAAAACTCTTTAAATGCTTGCTGTCAGTGTTAAAGATTGTTCCTTTAAGTTACTATCACTAAACATTCATTCATTATCTGTAACCCTTATCCAATTCAGGGTCGCGGTGGATCCAGAGCCTACCTGGAATCATTGGACGCAAGGCGGGAATACACCCTGGAGGGGGCGCCAGTCCTTCACAGGGCAACACAGACACACACATTCACTCACGGACACTTTTGAGTCGCCAATCCACCTACCAACATGTGTTTTTGGACCGTGGGAGGAAACCGGAGCACCCGGAGGAAACTTTACTGACATGCTCTGCAAAAATAACACTACTCCAGCTCCCTGCAGAAAACTAGTCCTCTCTGAATTACTAATCAAATTCAGATCTATTTAAGTTTTCTATTGTGATTTATTAGGTGTGTTAATGAGAAATAGCACAGCTGTGATGCGGTGCAAGCACAAGACAAAGGTGAAGTTATTTTACAATAACACACATCCTTGTGTTTCCTGTTGCTTTTATATAAAATTTCAGGTGATGGATAAAGTATGAAGTGTATTCCATTTGTAGTGTAACATAAGTAGTGAAGTAACTTGATTTCAACCAGCCAAACTATATATTATGCTTCTAACACTATACATATTGAACCATGGCTGCGTGACATGTGGTGCTCAGTTCTAATCCCACTGTCATTGCTTACATATGATGTTAGTGGATGATAATAATAATATTTATTGGTGTGAATCACAAGGTGAAGTTTATGTAGTGGTGAAAAATATTATAAAGAAAGCTCCCACTTCCAATTTATTTGACTTGACTGAAATAGATTGGAAGTGGGATCCCACTCCCAATTTATATGACATAGCTTAAATAAGCTGGTAGTGGGATCCCACTTCCAATCTATTTGACTTGGCTGATATAGATTGGAAGTGGGACAGTGAGATCCCAGCTCTCGGACATCATAGTATGATATTAATGCCACTCCTCTTTAAGTCTGGGTCTGCTGACATCATGGTGTGATTTTGGAGAAGATTGGACTATGTCAAAAAATTTGACCCAAAAAAAGTCAAAGGGGTACCCCTTTGAGATTTTTAGGGCAAATTTTTGACTTCATGCAATCTTCTTCAAACTCACACCCTGAATTAAGGAGGCTGATATGTAGACAATGGTGTTATTTGTTTTGTCATATTTCTTATCAAAGCTGAGATCTGACTGTCCCACTTCAAATTTATTCAAGTCAAGTTTATACATGGGATTTGGACAGAGGAATTTTACAACTGTTAATACAGGCATGCACTCAGAATGAGTTGATTTGTGTAGAAAAATATTTACTGTGGCATAAAATAATGCTTTTCCCCAAAATAACTTAGGCTTTTATGAGGACATCCCACCAGCAATGTATATGACATAGCTTAAATAAACTGGTAGGGGGATCCCACGAAAGATGTATTTGACTTGGCTGAAATAGATTGGAAGTGGGATCCCACTCCCAATTTAAATGACATAGCTTAAATAAACTGCTAGTGGGATCCCACTTCCAATCTATTTCAGCCAAGTCAAATACATCTTTCGTGGGATCCCACTTCCAATTTATTTGACTTGACTGAAATAGATTGGAAGTGGGATCCCACTCTCAATTTATATGACATAGCTTAAATAAACTGCTAGTGGGATCCCACTTCCAATCCATCCATCCATCCATTATCTGTAACCGCTTATCCAATTTAGGGTCGCGGGGGGTCCACTTCCAATCTATTTCAGCCAAGTCAAATACATCTTTCGTGGGATCCCACTTCCAATCTATTTCAGCCAAGTCAAATAAATGTTTCGTGGGATCCCACTCCCAATTGATTTGACTTGGCTGAAATAGATTGGAAGTGGGATCCCACTTCCAATTGATTTGACTTGGCTGAAATAGATTGGAAGTGGGATCCCACTCCCAATTTATATAACATAGCTTAAATAAACTGCTAGTGGGATCCCACTTCCAATCTATTTCAGCCAAGTCAAATACATCTTTCGTGGGATCCCACTTCTAATCTATTTCAGCCAAGTCAAATACATCTTTCGTGGGATCCCCCTACCAGTTTATTTAAGCTATGTCATATACATTGCTGGTGGGATGTCCTCATAAAAGCCTAAGTTATTTTGGGGAAAAGCATTATTTTATGCCACAGTAAATATTTTTATAGTTTTTATTATTATATAGTTATTTTACTATTATATTTAATAGTTTATTTAAGCTATGTCATATAAATTGGGAGTGGGATCCCACTTCCAATCTATTTCAGTCAAGTCAAATAAATTGGAAGTGGGATCCCACTTCCAATCTATTTCAGCCAAGTCAAATCAATTGGGAGTGGGATCCCACGAAACATGTATTTGACTTGGCTGAAATAGATTGGAAGTGGGATCCCACGAAAGATGTATTTGACTTGGCTGAAATAGATTGGAAGTGGGATCCCACTCCCAATTTATATGACATAGCTTAAATAAACTGCTAGTGGGATCCCACTTCCAATCTATTTCAGCCAAGTCAAATACATCTTTCATGGGATCCCACTTCCAATCTATTTCAGCCAAGTCAAATACATGTTTCGTGGGATCCCACTCCCAATTTATATAGCTTAAATAAACTGCTAGTGGGATCCCACTTCCAATCTATTTCAGCCAAGTCAAATACATCTTTCGTGGGATCTCACTTCCAATTTATTTGACTTGACTGAAACAGATTGGAGGTGGGATCCCACTTCCAATTTGTTTGACTTGGTTCAAATAAACTGGAAGTGGGATCCCACAAAACATCTATTTCAGCAATGTGAAATAGATGTTTTGTGGGATCCCACTTCCAGTCTATTTGAACCATGTCAAATAAATTGACAGTGGGATGGTGTCCAAATGCAATTTATTTGACATGATCCAAATAAACTGGAAGTGGGATCCCACAAAACATCTATTTCACATTGCTGAAATAGATGTTTTGTGGGATCCCACTTCCAGTCTATTTGAACCATGTCAAGTAAATTAAAAATGGGATCCCATCCACAACCCATAAAATTAAGCAAAAATTACCACAAGAATTTAAATAAATGTTATTTTATTTAAAGAAAAAACATCCAAAATTACAATTGTGTACAAGATGAATATTAAGAATAAATTTTAACATGTATAAATATTAGGAATTAACAAGAAAAATATTAAAAACACTATAAATTTTAACAATAACACAAATTTACAATTCTAAAGTTTAACAAGAATAAATTTTAACAAGTATAAATATTAAGAATTAACGAGAATTAACAAGAAAATATTAACAATATATATATATATATACACATACGTTTTACAGGTTCAGTGCCCTTTTTACCGCACGCCTGATTTTTTCATTTTTGCCCTTTTGCTGTGCCATTTCAACCACACCATGCCGGCAAGGTGACGCAGACCTCAACTTGAGAGGAGATAACAGTTTTGATTTGTGAAGAAGCACATACGGCCGCCTCCTAGGTGATGGTAAAGCTTTAGCCTCTTCATGCTCCTCCCCCTGCTCCTCCTCCTCCATTGATCCAAGAGACTAGGAAGAAAAAAAGAAATAAAAATAAAAAACATTTTACAATGAGAACATTGTGCTTGGGAGTAGTATGTGAATACAAGAGGGAATAATAACATACCTCTTCCAAGGAAGTGCCACTTTCCTGATAAGGAACGGCAATATCCTCTTCGCTCGTCTCTGAAGACTCTGCCTTCTGCTTTGGTTTGGTCCTGGGTCGTTGAGATGAGTCTGCCTCCATCAGTGTAGCTTTTCTCTTGTGTCGTTTAGACGGCGGTTCAGGTGTGGTTGTGGATGTTGCACTGGCTGGTCCCTGCTGCTCCTCCGAAGCATGCACCAGGCTCTCAACGCCCGGTGATCCGCTGCTTCTTTTGCCTTCAAATTCATAGCGTAGAATTTATCAGCTGTGCTGACATCATGGCACATGAAACGTGTCACCTTCAACCTGTCCCCTGGAGCCAGTTCATTCCTAGCCTGTGAATGAGAACAAAGAAACAAACAAAATTGCATAAGGCCTTTGTTTGGGGGTACAAAAAGATCAAATGTGAAGTGTAGCATCACTTACGTGGGTGGCAATGGAGCTCCTAAAATCTGTAAACTTTGGCCTCCCAGGAAGCTTCATTTGTGACCAGGCTTTCTACATGTACTCATTTAGATTCTTGCACGAATTTGGCGTTGATGTCGAGAAATAATATGGAGATGTGTTGGTACCCATTAAACGTTGCCGGATTGGAATGAAGGACTTCAACCACCCATACTCCTCTGAAGTGAGGAGGAGCTGGGCAACTCCAAAGGCCTCATTTGTCTTGTGGCACTCCACCTGCTCAGACAATAAAGAACAGTCATGAATATATACTGAAGGTTTAAGTGAATTGATGCCTTACAAAGGTACATTAAAATACTTACACCAATTAAATAAACATCCCTTTGTTCGTCGTAGGATCCATTCTGTACCTCCTCCAATTTCATGTTCTGATAGACGCCCGTCCTATGTCCATAAATGCATGAGAAGTACGCTGTGACATATCCATAGAACTCTCTCTGGAGTTTGATGGATCGGTTTAGTTGAAGTTGCTCTGCAAGACAAAAACAAATATAAATTAATAACAACAAATATTCCATATCAAATGTCTTAAGTATTTACCAATAATCCTGGGGATCTGCACTTTTGCAAGTGCTCTGCAGTTTAGAAGTGTTTCTTTTGAGATGGCGCTGCTGCTCTTTCCAGTTTTTAAACGAAGTTGGTGGACGACCAAAGATCTTCTTTGTTTTTTAATAATTCCCTTGAACTCTCTTTGGACGTTTACAAGAGACCTCTTGCTCAATCGGCAGGATGGGGGTGGTGTCTCCTTAACATATTTTATAAACAATGCAACGTCTTTCAAGTACTGTGAAAGGGTGCTAGGCAATATTTTTCCGGCAGACAGCAGAAGAGACCACCTGCAGTGAGAAAAACAGAACATAATTACAAACAACCCTTGTAACCCTTAAACATGTACCAGCATTTCAGAGAGAAGAACAAGTCTCTCACTCTCTTATTTTGGACACGTTGTCCAAAAATGTCAAGGATGCCAAATTCGTTTTTTGATGAGCCATGAAACTTATAAAGTTCTGTATACGAAACACCTTGCACTGCACATTATATTTGAGCTTGGTAGACGGGTCAGGCCCCTCTTGGTGGTGCTGAAAGTTAGCAATGAGTTCATCTACAGAATGGAAACACAGAATTAATATAGAAAATACTGCCATAATAAACACACACACACACCCACACACACACACTTACTGAGTTCTGGTATGTGATCAGGAAAGGGGAACTGCAGCTTTGACTTCGACTCTGGTGCCTTTTCCAGGGAAGGTGCCTGTGCCATGGAAGGTTCCTCTGGCATGGAATCTGATTTCTAAAAAAAACAAAAAAACACAGCATTACATATTAGTTAACAGTAATAACAACAGTAATAACACATCAATTAATAGTTAATGTGAACAAATTAAATTGCCATGCAAACTCACATCAGGACCAACATCACTGCCTTCACAAGGAGGAGGAGGAGCTTGTGCGGCATGTGAGACATGCGTCCTTATGAGAGGCTTCTTCATGACTCTTCTATGGAGGAGCCTATTCTGTCGCCGTAAAAGGTGAACTTCTTTGGTTAGGCTCACGTTTGTATCTGTGAGGTCGCTAATTTGTTTTTGTAGCATCTGAAGAAGAGAGTCCCTCTTGACGCACAGAGGATTTTCACACAAAACTTTCTCTCCCTCCTCCTCCTCCTCCTCATGAGGACATGGAACATCCTCAGCAGCTGCTCCAAGGGAAATGTCCAAGAGCTCCTCCTGCCTTTGCTGTTCCTCAATATCCAGAACTGAAGCCATGGGGAAATCTGGTTGTGACTCCCTCAGCTCTGATAGACCCCTCAGCACCATCTTCCTCTTTAAAGAATTCAAGACCTCCGTCTGCATTGGCTTACTTGGCTCATTATGTGTTCTCAGGGGTCGAACCATGCGCGATGTTTTGGTGTTGCACCCTGCAACAGGGCAGATGCCGGTCCGCACGTCAACTTTCCCCGACACCAGTTGCAAGAGCAGTTTTCTCTTCTTTTTGTTCACCACTCCGTGGCTCACCCTAAGATGTTGTGACATACAGGTGATGAATTTTTGGCAAATCGGGCATTGCTCCAAAGCCATGTTTGAATGTTGAACTAGAAAGGAAAGAAAAAAACAACATAATTAGCAAGTGTCTACACAAAGCTAAAAATCACAAATAGCACTAGAAGTTATACCAGAGTCCAAGTACCCAGGGCCAGCCGCGAACAGATCGCTGCCTCCCAGAGTACTCAAACCCAGTCACTTTTAAGCATGCTTTCTGTTAACACCGCAAGGTTTCCAGCAGCTTTAGATAGGGGACCTACTCCAGCTAAGCTGGACCTAGGTCATAGAAGCCCAAAATGAACCTCTACAACCTCCGTCCCAACCACCCGTTGCCAGGTAGTTCACACCAAGGGCCAGAGTGTGTGCAAGTATACAATACTTCACCTCCTGGTGGCCTTGGGCTGAGGTCCAAGGTAGCGGATACCTTTCCTACGATTCCAAAGAAATTTTCAGAAAGTTACCAGGCTTCTACTGCTTTGGCACTCAAGGGGTTGCATACGTAAGTTATTTCCTTACCTTTAAGATCAGGAAGACAAACTACCGTAAGCACTCCCCCCTTTCTGATTTAATGCCGGCTCAATTAACCTGAGTCAATTCTGTCACAACACCTTTGATTCAAGGTTAATAGTTTTTCATTTTTTGAGGCAAAACATTCATGATATGCAGAAGTCTGAGTACTTCCCAACACAGAAAACGGTATGTTCCTAGGGGCCTCTGTTTTTAAGATATTGACCTTTAAATGAGTTTATTTCAGGAACTTAATTTATGCAATTTCCCAGAATGCAACGTGTTGGCACGAGAGAGATTGTAAACAGACGTGAGCACGTGTTTCTGTGTCTGAGAGATCGGGAGAGAGATCGATTGTAAACAAGCATTTGTGTCCGTGTGTGTTTTTGTCAGTGTGTGTGTGTGTGTGAGAGAGAGATCGCGCTTATAAACAAGCATCTGTCAGTGTCAGAAAGAGAGAGAGAGATCGCGATTGTAAACAAGCATGTGTCCGTGTTTTTGTCAGTGTGTGTGTGAGAGAGAGAGAGATCGCGTTTATAAACAAGCATCTGTCAGTGTCAGAAAGAGAGAGAGAGAGATCGCGATTGTAAACAAGCATGTGTCCGTGTTTTTGTCAGTGTGTGTGTGAGAGAGAGAGATCGTGATTGTAAACAAGCATCTGTCAGTGTCAGAAAGAGAGAGATCGTGATTGTAAACAAGCATCTGTCAGTGTCAGAAAGAGAGAGATCGCGATTGTAAACAAGCATTTGTGTCCGTGTGTTTTTGTCTGTGTGTGTGTGTGAGAGAGAGAGATCATGAGAGATCGAGCCTAAAGAAGCATATAAGCACGTGTTTTTTATGCAATTACCCAGAACGCATTGCACATGTTAGAATGTTTTAAGACAAATTTTAGTTGTGTTTTTTCCAGTTTTAGTATAATCAGACTGAGTTACTCAACGTTTCTAATATTTCTAAATGTCTTGACATTAAAGTACCACATTTGACATTTGCAACAAGGGATCCCACTTCCAATTTATTAGTCAAATACATGTTTCGTGGGATCCCACAAGCCATTTATATGACATAGCTGAAATACATTAGAAATGGGATGGGATCCCATTTAAAAAAAATAGATTCGAAAAAAAACAGAGGCCTAACTGACAGTTGGAGGGAATTTCTTTCGAATAAATTAGCTGATTTTTTTTTCCATACTAAACAAGGTCGCAGTGACCCGGCCCTTTGATATGTTGTTTGAGGGTCCCAGATGATTAAGCATTCGACGCGGCTAGGTCTATGCCCCTCCCCCAAGCCCAGATTCTGCACATCCCGCTCCCAATTTATTCCCATACATGGGTTTTGGACACCCCTTAGAAAGGTCCGAATGACCTCTAATTAAAATATGTTTATCATGTACACTCCACGAGACAGCATGTAAAATTGCGTGAGCCTAGGGTGTTGTTTTCTATGAAAAATCTTTGAAAAGATTCGAAAAAAAACAGAGGCCTAACTGACAGTTGGAGGGAATTTTTTTTCGAATAAATTTGCTGATTTTTTTTTCCATACTAAACAAGGTCGCAGTGACCCGGCCCTTCAATATGTTGTTTGAGGGTCCCAGATGATTAAGTATTCGACGCGGCTAGGTCTGCGGCCCCCCACAAGCCAAGATTCTGGACGTCCCACTCCTAATTTATTCCCATTCAAAGGTCATACATGGGTTTTGGACACCCCTTAGAAAGGTCCGAATGACCCCTAATTTAAATATGTTTATCATGTATACTCCACGAGACAGCGTGTAAAATTGCGTAAGCCTAGGGTGTTGTTTTTTATGAAAAATCCATAAAAACGTTCAGTTTTTCTGTGCATACATTTGAATGGAGACAGAGGCCTAACTGACGAGTTGAAGGGCACCTTTCTGGAACTAATACAATTTTTTTCCTATACTTGGAAAGGTCGCAGTGACCCGGCCCTTCGATATGTTGTTTGAGGGTCCCAGATGATTAAGTAGTCGAAGCGTCGAAGTCTGCGGCCCCCCCCAAGCCCAGATTCTGGACATCCCACTCCCAATTTATTCCCATTCAAAGGTCATACATGGGTTTTGGACACCCCTTAGAAAGGTTCGAATGACCCCTAATTTAAATATGTTTATCATGTACACTCCACGAGACAGCGTGTAAAATTGCGTAAGCCTAGGGTGTTGTTTTCTATGAAAAATCCATAAAAACGTTCAGTTTTTCTGTGCATTCACTTGAATGGAAACAGAGGCCTAACTGACCAGTTCAAAGGCAATTTTCTGGAACTACTTTATTTTTTTTCCTATACTTGGAAAGGTCGCAGTGACCCGGCCCTTCGATATGTTGTTTGAGGGTCCCAGATGATTAAGTAGTCGAAGCGCCGAAGTCCGCAGCCCCCCCCAAGCCTAGATTCTGGACGTCCCGCTCCCAATTTATTCCCATTCAAAGGTCATACATGGGTTTTGGACACCCCTTAGAAAGGTCCGAATGACCTCTAATTAAAATATGTTTATCATGTACACTCCACGAGACAGCGTGTATAATTGCGTAAGCCTAGGGTGTTGTTTTCTATGAAAAATCTTTGAAAAGATTCGAAAAAAAACAGAGGCCTAACTGACAGTTGGAGGGAATTTTTTTTCGAATAAATTTGCTGATTTTTTTTTCCATACTAAACAAGGTCGCAGTGACCCGGCCCTTCGATATGTTGTTTGAGGGTCCCAGATGATTAAGTATTCGACGCGGCTAGGTCTGCGGCCCCCCACAAGCCAAGATTCTGGACGTCCCACTCCCAATTTATTCCCATTCAAAGGTCATACATGGGTTTTGGACACCCCTTAGAAAGGTCCGAATGACCCCTAATTTAAATATGTTTATCATGTATACTCCACGAGACAGCGTGTAAAATTGCGTAAGCCTAGGGTGTTGTTTTCTATGAAAAATCCATAAAAATGTTCCTTTATTTCTGTGCATACATTTGAATGGAGACAGAGGCCTAACTGACGAGTTGAAGGGCACCTTTCTGGAACTAATACAATTTTTTTCCTATACTTGGAAAGGTCGCAGTGACCCGGCCCTTCGATATGTTGTTTGAGGGTCCCATATGATTAACTAGCCGAAGCACCGAAGTCTGCGGCCCCCCCCAAGCGCAGATTCTGGACGTCCCGCTTCCAATTTTATTCCCATTCAAATTTCATACATGGGTTTTGGACACCCCTTAGAAAGGTCTGAATAACCCCTGATTTAAATATGTTCATCATGCACACCCCACAAGACAGCGTGTGAAATTGCGTGGCCGACGTCCCACTTCCAATGTATCGATCTCAATTGAAATAGATTGGAAGTGGGATCGGTCAGTTCCGTGGCCGACGTCCCACTTCCAATGTATTGACCTCAATTGAAATAAATTGGAAGTGGGATAGGTCAGTTCCGTGGCCGACGTCCCACTTCCAATGTATGGACCTCAATTGAAATAGATTGGAAGTGGGATCGGTCAGTTCCATGGCCGACGTCCCACTTCCAATGTATTGACCTCAATTGAAATAAATTGGAAGTGGGATAGGTCAGTTCCGTGGCCGACGTCCCACTTCCAATGTATCACCTTCAATTCAAATAGATTGGAAGTGGGATAGGTCAGTTCCGTGGCCGACGTCCCACTTCCAATGTATGGACCTCAATTGAAATAAATTGGAAGTGGGATAGGTCAGTTCCGTGGCCGACGTCCCACTTCCAATGTATCACCTTCAATTCAAATAGATTGGAAGTGGGATCGGTCCGTTCCGTGGCCGACGTCCCACTTCCAATGTATGGACCTCAATTGAAATAAATTGGAAGTGGGATAAGTCAGTTCTGTGGCCTACGTCCCACTTCCAATCTTTTGCCTTCATATCAAATAGATTGGAAGTGGGATACAAAAAAAGGTCAGCAACTAGGTGACCCTTGTCCATTTCCAATGTATATGCTTCAATTTAAATACATTGGACGTGAGATACAAAAAATGGTCAGCAACTTGGTGACCCTTGTCCATCTCCTATGTATATGCTTCAATCCAAATAGATTGGAAGTGGGATGTTAAATGCAGTTTTGGCAATTGCCCAGCTTTGTGGTCATTCCATGACCTCATGTAAACAAATGTCACTACACAGACATGTTCTTTTGGCCACCTGGACAAACCAGAGGTCTTAGAAGGGCACTCAGAGGGTCACTAGATGGGACCATCCCACGAGCAATGTATATGAGACTGTTGTCTAAATGTACACTGGGATGGTGACGCCTCCATCCGTTTTCAAGAGCACTTGGGACAAATTGAGCGCTGCAGATGAGTGTACCGCGAGTTCACGGATGGAGCAACGATCCCCCTAGTGAGTCCCACGAACAAGCTATTGCCCGTAGTAAGTAAGGCAAATGTGGTTGGTACCCAACGTCCCGCCGGCCATTTACCTAAGTGGCCGGTGGGATCCCATATTGTAATACGATCCCACGTGGCAATTATGCGACCGCCGGCAATTTATTTGAATGGGGTTTTGTCCGCGAACCATGTACCGGTACTACCTCAGCTACATGTAATTGTTCTAGCCAACAAACTTCTCAGGAAATTCCATAGGGCATTTCAAGTTTCTCCAGATCAACAGTATGATCTTTTGCCAATCCTGAGTTTTGACAAAATTATGCCTTATGACAGTGCAACTGAAACAAATGAAGATGGAAGAATGCACAAGGAAAAAGTTACTAATGTGTGGCACAGGGCATATTTTACTACAGATGTTATAAAAAAATGAAATAAAAGTATGAGACAGAAAACTGATAGCAAATTTGAAAAGATTACAGGTAATGGGAAGAAAATAATAAAAATCAAAGAAAATTAAAAGATGAAAAGTTGAAAGACAGAGATACAGACTGCAGTCATCTAAGAAGTTGCCTGAAATGAAGGTATAGAGATGACACTGACTTTCAGAAGTGCAAGTCATAGATCCGAAAACATTACAGGCATGACATAGTTTTCCAGCAAAACCATAAAGAGCTATACAATGAACTTCTTTAAAAAGAAATATTCCATAAATATAAGATTTCATATTGTATTATAGCAGTTATATAGCAGTTAAACGATTTTTCGCTGTGCATTTGAGATTTAAAAGCACAGCACCTAGTCAGATGTGCTAGTCACATTAAAATTAAATACAGAAGAACATTCCACATCTGTCAGGGAGAGGAAAGATGTGCCAGAATCAGGTCCCCTAATGGAAAGAAGCACAAGCTCTCTTTAAATTGACCATTCAATATGGTCTGACCTATACTTGTACTGTGTGTCATAGATGCCTTTTCTCTGATTAAGTGAGGATATGTAAGGTCTCAAATTGCCCAAAGGATACTGATCTTGCCTCCAATTGCATTACTGGAAGATATATTCATAAAGCTGCTCAGGACAAGCATAAGGCACAAAGCATTAAAGACAGAGTAGATTTGTCATTCTTTTCATGAAAACCTAAAGTATGGACACATGCCAACTATTGCAATGGCAGACAGATTGTACCTTAGTCAGATATCTGATGAACTAAAAGGACGGAAGGTGCTTGAGAGGCATGTCATTGCAAAATGTATACTCTTTGCCAGGATTATTTTTCTTCCAAAAGGACAACAACGAGCAATACATGGAGCTGTAGTATGTGTTCCTTCTGAGGCTGAATCTGCTGTTCAGTTTTGCCCAGACCCTCATCTGAATTGCATCTGTTACAGGTGAAGTTGAAATGATACCTGCATTATACAGGGCATTATCAATTTCAAAGCTTGGACTGAAACAGATTCATTCAGAATACAAAGATGTCTTGGATCAGAAGCAGAATGTGAAGCTTTAAAAATCATTGCCTGTAATGAAATGGAACACAGGGAAACTGATAATCACACTGTCCAATGCATCAGTGAGCCAGTACAGGATTCTTCAGTGGTCAGCAATATGGATGGACCGTATATTTATTTATATATTTATACGTATCTTTATACCAAATATTTATTCAATCACTCCTGCTGATGGAAATCAACCAGCAAGCTTTTCCAGGACCCCTAAATTAGAAGCTATGGCATTTCCAGTACAGTTCAACACAGACAAAAGCACACTTGATGATCCAGATCGACCCAGAAAGAGTTCTCAAGCAGATACTTTAATGGCAGGCTGTTCAGTGCTGATAAGCGGTTTGTCATGGAAACAACCAACATCTTCTTTGATCAGTTTATCACAGAGATGCACCTAGCAGTGTCCAGCATGTCTATTCCTTTACTGAATGGCAAAGTATTCACAAAGGATGGCTGCAAGATAAAGACCTAATTGCTAAAAAAATCGGCATTTTGTTGAGGAACTTGTTACACACAGAAATGCTAAAAGATTCATGCAGCCCCTGTGAGGGACCCCTGAAATACTGGGAGAACAAAAAAAGACATCTTGAATTCCTTTCCGTGCAGTGAAGATGAGATAGCCAGAGATGATAACGATCATCAAGAAGCAATGAGAAATCATCCAATCCTGTGACCATGATACAAAAAAAAGAGCCAGAGCATTTGTGAGGGATTTAATCTTATGGCCTGCTCAGCCAATAGGTGACATAGTGGACATGTTTTATAGAGATGAGTTTCAAGGCAGAGGACCAAGCCACATGTACTGCAAATACATATGCAGCCTTCTATGCATGTGCACATGTAGATATTTCTGGAACAAATGAGCTGTTGTCTGCACATAAATGTTGAGACCAATAGGGATTGATTTGAAAAAGCTAGTGAAGCAGTTGATCATGCAACTGAGGATTGTTCTGCAGTCGGACCCATTGAGTATGCCTGGACCTATTTTGCTCCTATTTCTGGAACTTGTATGAATCAAATGCATTTAGGAACATCAACCAATGGATGCAGGTGAAGTTAATGAGTAAGACAATGTAACACACATGTAAAACAGACTGGGTCTCACACATGATTAGAAGGAGACTGGGCTAATCACACACTAAACAACTGGGGGATGATACAATACACAGCTCCAACCTTCTGCTCAAACCCACCACAATCACTGACTCTCGTTCCCTAGGAGACACAGATCCACACATGGAAGGACAACAACTGCTGCTGTTACTTGTGCAGAATCCACATGAAAAAAAAAAAAACATCTTAGGATTGTGAATGGGAAGGTGGGTTCAGCACCATTTTCAGCACACGGCGGAGGAAGCTGGAGTACAATAACACACAATGAAAGCTGTATTCCACATTAAAGGTTCAGACTCTGACCATAAATGATGAAGCAGTTGCAGTGCAGAGTCAAAGAGAAGACCACCATGTAGTACAATTAATGTGGTTTAATTTCTCAAGGATTTTGACTTTTGGGACATTAATCTATTGAAATTTAACTTGGTCACTCTCAGGGACATTCACTCCCCCCAAATTGGAACCAGAGATAACTCTTCTTTGGCGTCTAAAGGTCTGGATAAGGCAACGTTAAAATGACTTTTGGTTAATTTACCACAAGTTCTGCTCCTTCAACAGAATGTAGAGAGGCACAGTTAATGATCAAACTGTAAAAACAGCAAAATCTATTAATTGATTTGATCTCCAAGTTTATTAGATGGTATAAAATGAATTCCAGTTGGACAATCAAAAATGATCTTATTGCATTTAAAATTACATTTTAATCATGAATCACCAGCATCTTCACAGAGCACATGTTTTATATTCTAGATAATGTGTGTGTGCCATTTGGTAAAGGATTGTGTAGAAGATTGTTTAGTCTGATATTACTTTGTTTTAACATATAAATGTTTATATTGCTTTCTACTTAATCTCTCTCAAATGTAATCAACATGCCCTAGAGCATATCTAGAAATAACTATGGTCATGTGAGTAACTCCTGTGTGGGAGGATTTTATAATTAATAATGTTGGTCATAATTTACAGAGATTTACAAATGTAACAATAATTGGCCATTCACTCCTGAGGAAGACTTTTTGTCTTGTCAATTGTTGTAAATTATATGTGATGCCATCACTTCAGGGAGGTTCCAGTCTACAACCCACTAGAAACCTCCAATCAGATTAAAGGACCAGGGATTGATTCTCCTCCTTCTGCCCCACAGGGCCAATCAGACCTCAAAGTGTTGGTCATCATGTTCAGTTTAAACCACTGGTACTCAAACATTGGGGGAGTTACACTCAGGTACTCAGACACACGGTCTGTAGAGGAGAACAGAATGAACATGGAGAGACCCACCTAGTTAGAAGTCAAAAGGGAGACACACACTTGGACTTCTACGTTTGAAGTTGAGAACTGCAGAACTGAGAGAGGAGAATTGGGATTATCAAGGCAATAGAAATTACAGCCGAAGTTTTATTCCTATGTTTATATTGGCAAATTAGGAAGCTGTAATTTAGTCCTGCGACCCCCGACGCCACACGCTGGGCATGAAACCTTGGAGCTCTGAGTTGTGGAACAAGAGTTTAAGGTCCCAGCCTGCAGCCCAAGACAGGTGTGCCAGTGGTTTACCAAAGGACACAGATCCAGTGATGGAGAAGGACACAGGATCCTGCAGAATGGTCAACCCAAACATGGCTGTGTCTCTGACCAAAACTGTAGGAAGAAGAGCCAGGGCTGATGATGGCAGTAACAAACATGGCTCCAGAAAGCTCTGCGAGTCTGAGAACACCTCTACTCACCCTCCCAGTGCTCCCCCAGGGATAAAGTAAGGTCACATGGTTCTTTTGACCTCATGTCCCTCCTTCCTCATGTATAGCTGTAGTCCATTTCATTATTTGAATGTATAATCAATATTTCATATTACATTTAACAAACCAGCTGTATTGATAAAACCAGTCCTTGGTTATTTATTTCATATAATCATAATAATAATTTCATTTAATCATAATAAAATAATAGTGTGGGTGTGTGTTGCCCTGCGAAGGACTGCTGCCCCCTCCGGGGTGTGTTCCCGCCTTGTGCCCAGTGATACCAGGTAGGCTCCTGACCCACCGTGACCCTGAACTGGATAAGTGCTAACAGACAATAAAATGAAAACACAATTAAGAAACACAATGCATTTAGTATTTTTTTTTAACAGAGTGAAATAAATATTTCAAGAATACATCCATATTTTAGAAGGTACATAGTAAAGAAATTTTGTTTCAGCACAAGTCTTTTCACCAAACACATGCTAGTAAAGTGTAAGCAGAAATTTAGAGCCTTTAAAGCCAGTGTCAATGAATAAAACAAGTATGGACATTCAGAGTTGCAGAAAAATAACAGGATTTTCTGAACAAACAACAAATATAAGCCTCTGAAATTTAAAGATCAAACTTTTTTATATATGCTCCTGGAAACTCCAGTGTGGACCAGTCCCCCTTTATCTCATCATGGCATTTATCAATAAAACTATCAGTTTGAACAATGAAAACATACTCTTTCAAAAGACACCACTATGTTTATCTCAAATACATTTACTCTCCACGCCCCTGATCTTTCTGCTGATTTAAGGCCAGATTTTCACTTAACGTTCTTCCACTCTTCTACAGCCTACAAACATTCCTACACTAGCTGGATCAAGACGTATAAACTAATACCACAGAGTAACTGAGCTGATTAACTGATGTAACAAGTCTTAAACACTAATGTTTCAGTTATTTTATGCTGAACATATCTTTGCAATTGCATCATTCTGAGTGATGCCGTATGATCAGGGATAGTGGTACAGCTGCAGTTCTCTGGGATGATAGGTTTTCCCAAACGGGTAACCGAACCACTGCCTCTTTACCTTTTCCCACACTTCTTTAGACCTGTAACACTCTAATAAACAATTAGTTTATTAGACAGTTCCAGAGATTCTTCTTCTTGACACAAAGGCATTGGACATTTTGTGGCTTTAATAAAACAACTCCATTTAACTAGTCTAACAGGTAATCTCCTTACTGCAATTATCCAGGTTGTATCTGAGTTAATCAAAGTTACAGTGGCCGGGCATCTTCATATCGTTCGTGTAAAATCCCAGCGTGGACACAACAAAAACACTCAAGGCATAACATCCCTTGATGCCTACAATTTCCAGGACACTGAACACTAACTTTTTTGTGTTTTACAGACTGACGTATTGCCTTTGATGTTTACCATCATGAAACAGAGGAGAATGCCAGCTTTGTGCTCGCTGCTTTCACTAATTTGCCGTTATTAAGTACCTCACTGATGTTGCTGTGTGGTAAACAGTGGAGATAAACCTTGTCTGATATGAAATGTGCACCGCAGAGGAGAGGGTTTGTGTGTTTTTATTGCTCCAGTCTATCCGTTAAGTGCTTGTAACGTCTGCGTTTTGCCACAAAGCGCGTCTTCCACGATGGTATTTTATAAAAATGAAGATAATTGCTTTCCATTCCGATTCTGGCATCCAACAGCACAACACGACATGTTTTGTCCCTATTTTGTGCATCTTTTCACTCCACTTGTTTATACTGTTTTACTGCCACCACAGTGCGCACGCAGCGGCCAGTGACGTCATCACGACATCCATTCAACATTGGTCTATTGTTATATATAAAAGTTCTGGAGAAATGGGATGACTTGTTATTTTTATACATGCACTGTAGTAGTCTGAATATTGACACATGTTTTAGTTGAGGCCCCGCCCCCCCCAAGTTCTCAGAAACGTGCCAAGGTGGGCTCAGGAGGAAAAAGTGTGAATACCTCTGCTGTAGCGTGTAACACTGTAAATGTGGGACTAATCAGTACTCCTTTAAAAATCACTGATCTGTAAAACACTGCTTAAACATATCTCCTTCAGACATTAACAGACCTTTTTGTTCTAAACCTTTTAGTAATTGTTTACAGCATTAGCTTCTTTTTCAACTCCTTTCTTGTTAGCGATCATCCGTCAGCTTTTTCATACGTAGCCGCCTGTTATTTTCCAACATTTAGAGGTCTTTTGGAGTCCAAGGCCTTAAAGGGTCAGCGCTGTTTTGGCGGCATATAATGGACCTCCACAAGATATTGATCAGCCACAACATTAAAACCTCCTGCCTGATATTGTGTAGGTCCCCCTTGTGCTGCTAAAACAACTAACAACAGACTCAGTAAGGTCTCTAATGGTGTCCTGTGGAATCTGGCACCAACACATTATCAGCAGATCCTTTAAGTGTGAGGTGAAGATGGGGCTTTCATGGATCAGATGTGGTTTTACAGACTTCAGATTGAGACAGTTCCTCAAACTGTCCTTGGACAGTGATTACAGTGTGGAGGGGCACTGTGTCCCATTCATCAGTGTATTACCACATCCCATGTGCCCTTACTGTACAGTTACTGGAAAACATTACTGAAATAATCTAGACTGTGAATTAAAGGGAAATATATGGACATTGTGAAAAAAAAGAATGAATGAAACCAAACACAACATGATGCATTTCAACATAATATTTTTATTATAAATGTGCTTTTCATTATGAATAACTAACATTTCAGGCTAAATACAAAAGGTGAACAGTAATTTGATTGTTTTTTTTTTAACTAGCCATACACTTAAACAAGCTTTTCCAAAGGATACCAAACACACACTAGTGAAATATGATCAGACATTATGAAGATTTAAAGCCTGTGTTGGTGCATAAATGGCCTCCAAATGTATTTAATTTAACAAACATATTTAAACTTCACTTAAAATTAATATGGACATCCAGAGCGTTAGAAAATCACCACTGGATTTTACTGAAAAACAGTGAAAAACACAATAACCTGAAATACAAGCAACAAAACTCAAGCCTCTGTCCTGGGAAGATGCTGAAATGTCATGGATCAAAACCTTGATTTTTATGCGGCTTGAAATTCGAGGTTGGAGCTGGTGCTAATCTGTCACCAGTAACAGGATCTCATCATTCAGGCTGAATTTACACTTAACTTTCTTCCATTATTTTTAGTCTGGTGTGTGCTTTATTTCTGAATCTGGGTCTAACACCTAGTGGATGCTTTTATCATCACATTTCTTGGGCTGACATCTCTCTTCGCACCCCTTATAGAGCCTACAAGTATTTCTATGTTAGGTGGATAAAGACATATAAACTAATAATACAGAATACTGAGCTGAGTAACTGATGTGAAAAGTCTTAAACAATAATGTTTCACTTCTTTATGCTGAAAAAGCCTTGCCTTTCCACCTTTCCATCATTCTGGGTGATGCAGTGTGATCAGGGATAGTGGTACAGCTGTAGTTCTCTGGGATAACAAGTTTTCCCAAATGGGTAACCGAACCACTGCCCCACCTGGTACCAGGCAATAGCATACCAGTGCATTCCCTCGTCCTCCTCCTCTCGCTGAACAGGGAAGAGGTTTTCAAAGAGGGGACTAAAAGAACGCAATGTGTGAAGAAACCTGTAGGGGACGAAAGGGAGGTGGGCAAAATACTGTAGGCATTGCAGGGCATAGCAGGACACCAGGTGACCATCCACGATCAAGTTCCCCTCCACAGTCAGAGGAGCGTATGCACCTAGGTCCATAGATTCCTGGACATTGGTGACGCGCCGGGACACCAACAAACCAGTCGCTGGGTCATAGCGGTGGATCAGGTGACCAGGCTGGAGGTCTTTGGCGAACACTGGGATCATGGTGTGAACTGAGGCAGCAGTTCCGTTGGACCTGGCGATGAAGGTTACGTGGTCAGCTGACATCGAGAGTGGCTCTGAGAAGCCTTCTGTCGTGAGGAGGACGTAGCGCTCCACTGCAGACGGACGACGGTCCAACCATAGGATTACCTCGCTGAACACCAGCTCTCCATCTGCATTCAGTGCAAGCACCTTGTCTCCCACCCTCAGCTCTGACATGGACTTCCTGTTCCCCTCACTCGTGAGCACTGTGGCCCGGCCAGGAAAACACTCATCTGAAATTTCATCCACTATATCTACCTGGCAGTTAGGGTTATAAGTAATCACACCATCACTAGGATACTCCTCCATGTCTCTCCTCACCTCAGCTACTGTCCAACTTTGTAAAAAATCCCAGTGATGTGGATCTTTGGTTGGAGAGAGAGGAGCCTTCACACTGCAGCCCACTTCAGTCCATAGCTTGGTCAAACAGCTTAATGAATGTGGTCCTCTTTCATCGTCATAGCCACAGTCTTCAGTTACTATAAATGGGTGAAGAAAAAGAGTAAATGACAGTGTAAATGTAACTAGATTTATTACAGTTCACTTAAAACCTTTTTTAATTGAAACAATGAATAAAATGTCTATACATATGTTTTTGTATACGTGTAAACACACACACACACTGATCAAATATAATATTGACACCCTGCTTGTTTCACTGTCCACTCTCTCAGCTCCACTGACCCCACAGGAGCACTCTGCAGTTCTACAATTACAGACTGTAATCCACTTGTTGCTCTAGATATGTAGTTTGTCCAGATTCACCCTGTTCCTCAGCGCTCAGGACCCCCACAGAGCAGGTGTGATGTGGTGGTGGATCATTCTCAGCGCTGCAGTGACACTGACGTGGTGGTGGTGTGTTAGTGTGTGTTGTGCTGGTGTAGAGTGGATCAGACACAGCAGTGCTGCTGGAGTTTTTAAACCCTGTGTCCACTCTCTGTCCACTCTGTGAGACACTCCTCCCTCGTTGGTCCACCTTGTAGATGTAAAGTCAGAGACAGTAGCTCATCTGTCGCTGCACAGTGTGTGTCGCTCGTCCTCTAGTCCTTCATCAGTGACACAGGACGCTGTCGGCTGGATGTTTTCGATCAGTGGACTGTTCTCAGTCCAGCAGCACTGCTGTGTCTGATCCACTCGCACTCATAAAAATCTCCCAAAAAAAAAAAACAATGAAAGCAATGACTGGCAAAATGCAAACAAAACTAAGTATCACACAACTACAAAGAGTAACAAAGTATATATTACTTTCAATACTTGTTACAAAGTACATTTGAAGGTAAATCATTCATTCATTCATTCATTCATTCATTATCTGTAACCCGTATCCATTTCAGGGTCACGGTGGGTCCAGAGCCTACCTGGAATCATTGGGCATAAGGCGGGAATACACCCTGGAGGGGGCGCCAGTCCTTCACAGACACACACACACACATTCACTCACACCTACAGACACTTTTGAGTCGCCAATCCACCTACCAACGTGTGTTTTTGGACTGTGGGAGAAAACCGGAGCACCCGGAGGAAACCCACACAGACACGGGGAGAACACACCACACTCCTCACAGACAGTCACCCGGAGGAAATCCACGCAGACACGGGGAGAACACACCACACTCCTCACAGACAGTCACCCGGAGGAAACCCACACAGACACGGGGAGAACACACCACACTCCTCACAGACAGTCACCCGGAGGAAATCCACGCAGACACGGGGAGAACACACCACACTCCTCACAGACAGTCACCCGGAGGAAACCCACGCAGACACAGAGAGAACACACCACACTCCTCACAGACAGTCACCCAGAGGAAACCCACGCAGACACGGGGAGAACACACCACACTCCTCACAGACAGTCACCCGGAGGAAACCCACGCAGACACGGGGAGAACACACCACACTCCTCACAGACAGTCACCCGGAGGAAACCCACACAGACACAGAGAGAACACACCACACTCCTCACAGACAGTCACCCAGAGCGGGAATCGAACCCACAACCTCCAGGCCCCTGGAGCTGTGTGACTGCGACACTACCTGCTGCTCCACCATGCCGCCCTATTTGAAGGTAAATATTTTTGTTTTTTTATCTGTACTTTAACTCAATTACATGGTTTGTGTTCTTTATATGTACTATAGTCTAGCACTTCTGACTATACCATCCCAACCCCTTACAATAAAACCGTTCACTAATGGTGATACTAAAATGTTAAAAGAAATAAATAACATCTTGCTGTCTAATCTAAGGTTTGGTGTCTTGGTCTGGTGGTTAGGATACCGTTGGCCAGTTTTATTTTAATTATGTATTTATTTTTTAATGTACAGCCTTATTTCCCCCCAGGCCTATTGAGGTTGTAACACTATTCTAAAGTGATTTAATCACAGGGAATATCACCAGTGTCTCTCAGTGACTCTTAAGTGAGATGTATAGTTTTTAAAGCTTTTGTATGTGTATGGGTTTAGTAGGAATTAGTAAGTTATCACTGCTCACTAAATAATAAGATTTGTAAAAACATTTAAGCCACTACTGAATTTGATGTTACAGAAAACCTATAAATCTATAAATCTTACCAACACAGTAGGGTTCTTCTGACCAGCCGTTACTCGTGCACTGAATCGATGAAGACCCTTTGAGTCTGTGTGGATGATAACAGGAAACTGAACAGGACTGTCCTTCTAAAGAACGGTCACAGTCTGGTCCATTAGGGATCGTGAGTGGATCACATATGGCTCTGCACCGGACCCGTTTGGTGCATGTCTGCGGCCTCCTCTGTAGACTGCATCCGAAGAAACTACATTTGTAGGTGTATACAGCAAAAAAATTTGTCGTGGGCAGAGAGATAGTCCCATCTGTGGAAAAAGCCCCACAAGTTAAGACTCTGGGTCACAATCTGAGGTGAATTTCTCTATGAAAACTCATTTGGAAACTCTCAAAAAAGATTGAAGGGTGTCTGCACAACACAGTCATGACATCTCACAAACACTTTATAATGAATATGAATGTTTAAATAAACTTATAAAATATATTTGATTTAAGTTATATTAATATGGACTAATGTTATTTTGTTGCAAGACACAAAACTATATAATTTTCAGAGAATCTTGCAATTTCTGCACAGCCAAAATAAAAATGACCTGGCTTTACATTTTTTAGATAGAAAGTGCTTTTTTGAAAGTGCAAATTTTTTTTTCTAATGAACAAATTTTTTTTATCCTAATATAGCTCCATACAGTTATACTTGTGCCACCTTATATACCATAAGTATACCAATTATATGAGAATGAATGTCAATAAAACATAAAACCTCTAATACATTGCATCACAGTGCATTCACCCCAAGAGAGAAGAAACTCAAGTACACGGTTTGTGAAGAAACGATGAATAACATTTTCCTCAGCAATATACAGACTGCTGTATACATAGAAAGAAGCGAGAATAACAAAGTGCACTGTACAGATACTTAGTAAAGAAGCACTTTCTGTGAAAATTTAATTTTATTTCAGCTGTCCAGAAATTAAGAGTTTCTCTGAAAATAATAGTTTTTAAAAGTAAAAAAAAAAGAGGTATTTTATTTTGAAAAAGTCTCACAATGAAATTACATAGTAGTCCATATTAATATAATGCAAATATATAGTTTATTAATGTTAATGAACATTAATGAAATTAAATTATAAATAAAATGACATGTTTGTGAGTATCAATTTTGTCAGAAATAATTTGTTCTAAAAATACTAACCCTGGTTTGGAAAGATTATCCCACAGAAAGACCTTGCTGCAGGGATGTCTTCAATGCAGACCTTCTCCCAGCCATTCCCTCGGCTGGCCTCCGCTATTCCCTCATACTCTCTTCCATGAGTTTCCAGTTTTAGCTCAGAGCACTCCACCAGTCCTCCACTTATTCCCACAAAGTCTAACCCTCTATTTTCACAGCAAAACCTAGCAAGAACCTCAGCATTATATGAAGTTATGAAACTAGTCCATCTGCCTGACCTCCATTGCTCAAGTTTTCCATAGAGTTTATAATCCCGGCTGTAGGTTTCAGAAAGGCGAGCGTTTGGTTCACAGTTAGAGGATTCCCAGTCTCCATCCCTGCACATAATCCTGCTTCCAGGAGAAGGGTGATACATCGAATTGCATTCTAGTTCCAAGGTATCTCCTTCTGTAAAAGAACCTGAATGTCCTGACAGTGCTGTAAATGTCCCATGGGGATCCTGAGGGGGGTCAGGGCAGGGGACCTGGTAACAGGATGGTAGATGATCCTCGGACCACTGTCCTGTCCTTAAATCACAATAAAGAGAAGATGGTCCAGAAAGCCTATATCCATTTGGACAGAAAAAGGTAACACGCAATCTGAAAGGTGTATATGGATGTCTATGTCGAAATCTAGATGGACGTCTTATTGTATGTCTATATATACTTATATCATATGGTTTAGTCATGACAACACCACTCGGATTTGGACAGCATTTAGGAATTGGGGGTTGAAAGTTTCCAAAAAGACACTTACTGTAAAATTTGTACAAAAAACACTCATTTTGAGCAGAAAACTCATGAGGGAAAACACTACCCTCATAAGAGCATGACTTAGGAGCACAGGGGCTGGAAGAAATCTCCTCTAAGCAGAGGATCTCCAAATTAGAAATCTGCTGGAAACCTTCTTCACATTCAAGCACTGCAACTGGACCATTATCTGTCATTTCCTCATCAAGAACTCTGGTCCCCTCAGGAGCAGAAAATGTAGGACACATATTAGGAGTCTCCTTGTGGACAGTTACCTCTTGGCTTTTCATTCTTTCAATGTTTGAAAGCACAGAGAATGTGTATACTGTTTTAGGTTTGAGTCCTGTAACCTCTGCACTGGTGAGATTGGTTGTAATCTGTGTTACAGTGATATCTCCGTCTTTCACATCTATCACATAAGTGTACTTTCTGCTGTTTGGGTCAGAGTTTGATGATGGTGCAGTCCATGTGATGACTGCATTACTGTGGGAGATATGGGTCACATTTACAGATGTTGGGGGGTTTGGAGTTGTTCTTTGTGTTGTCTCAGCAATCACAAGAAGAGGGAACTCACATTGTGTCACGTATAACTGAAAGGTGTACAGAACCCCTGAGAGAAGGCCAGAAACATGGACAGATGTTTGATGTTCCCAGTGGACACTGTCAGTAAAGAACAAGTCGTCAGACACTTCCAAATAGAATTTGAGCTCAGTGTCCTCACTGTATTCTTTGTAGTTTAACCCACTGGATGTTGTGATTTCTATTTCCACAGTTGTTTCACTAGCTTCTCTCACGCTGAGGACGGGGCTGGTTGAGTTTAATTTAGATAAAGTAGGTCTGATCTCTGGTGCTGATGTGAAGACCAAGCCACTGGCCACAGTGTCATTAGCAAAGACAAAATCCACATGTTGGTAGGAAGAGTCATTTTTGTTCCAGTTCTCCAGAAATATTACGAGGTTGTTTTGTTGGATAAGACTCAAAACACTATCATTGTAAGAGAAAGAGATGACCAGGTTGCCCTCTAGCAAGAAGTAGCAGGCATCGCTGAAGCTAAAATTTCGAACGAGAATGTAGTCCTGAGCCTCATCAGAAGCAAAGTTGTTGATGTGTTTTACACCACTGCAGTCATCCAGAATGTACAGGTCATTCCCGGGTCCTCCAAACAGAAGATCTGAACCTTGTCCTGGTATCAGGGTGTCATTTCCAAACTTCCCTTCTAGCTCATTGTCTTCGTCATCTCCTATGAGTACATCATTATAGTTCGTTCCACTTACTGATTCCACATCTGTGTAGGTGTCACCTTCAGCATCTGCCCACTCACCTCTACCAGAGATCAGATCTACTTTGACCCCTGTGGATGTCCTCACATCTCCGCTGAAAAACAAAGTGTCACATCCTGGGCCTCCATCTACTTTGTCTGACCCCCGGCCACCGTAAATCAAGTCATTTCCTGCCCCGCCTTTGAGTTCATCATCCCCCTCTCCACCCAATAGGACATCTTCCCCACCGTTTCCAATGATGATGTCATCTCCTGCACCTCCTTCAATTCTGTCATTGCACTCATTACCTTCGAGGTGATCATTTTTATTCCCCCCTTTAATGACAGAGCTGCTCTTACTCCCAGTTATGTAGTTGCTGAAATGAGAGGCTCCATAAATGTGGGAAACTTGGAGGAACTCTTCTCCCATGGCACAACTGATGTTACAGCTCTTAGTGGAAGTTGAAGTGTCAATGGAAATTACTGACTTGTATGGATCAAACAGCGGATTTACTTTAAACAAATATCCATCTGAGGATTTTATCACAAGATGTTGGTGTTCTGGACCCTGCAGGTGTCTGAGTAGTCGGACACGGACAGAATCGTTTCTGGATGTGGAGAACAGAATGATGTTGGGTTTGTCCAGTTGGACAGTGATATCTTTGTAGAGGACATCAAGAAAGAGGTAATCTGTCTTCATGTCTCTAGCTTCATTATCAATTTCGTTCTCATAGCCATATCCATGTCCCAAGATATAAGTATCTGACCCATTCCCTCCCATCAAATACTGATACTTCATGGCATTGCCAATGCCCGGGTCAATGTAGTTATTCAGTGAGTTTCCAATCACACTGTATGAACAACTGCTGGATTTCGCTTGGAAGCGTTCTACTTTCCCGAATGGATCTTCACTCAAATCAAATGTTTTTTTATTTTCAGTGCAGTTTTCTTGACTAAGGTTAATTTCAATTGGAGTGATCACCTCAGGCTCAGAAGAATTTGAGGGCAACATGCAAATTACCCCATCGATAGTTTGAAGGAGAAGGTGCTGAAACTCTTTATCTTTGAGCCAGTTCTGTAGGTGGACCTCAACATTGGTGTCATCGACTTTCAAAACAACATCAGGCCACTGATACATTAAAGTGATCTTCAAAAACGGATGTTCCAGGAACAAGACATCACTGACATGATCTTCAGCAAAGTTAGAAATATATGCTTTTTTACATCCAGATTTAATTACGTACTTGTCACTGCCACCTGCTCCCTCCAAGTGATCTGTTCCTCCACTGCAGCTAAGAAAGTTCCCAAGAGCATTGCCCATTAGGACATCATTGTGGGCGGAGTCAAAGATGGTTATGACGTAAGGCAGATGTTGATAGGTGTCTGACAGATTGACAGTGCTACCATAGGTGTCTCGGCTTAGATCAACCATGTGTGCTGTCATTGCTAGTTTGCTTTCATTGCCAGAGATATGGAACATGACATGGTCAGAGGACAGAAAGGCCACGTGTTGATAAAGTGTGCTTGTGGTCCAGTGCTTAAGCTGAACACACGTTGAACTGATGTTCTCCTCATCAACCACCAGGAGGTCTTCACCCTGCAGATCGGCCTGAATTCTAATGAAAGGCACTTGAAACACTATCAGGTCCATTTTCTCATCTGTGGCATAGTTGTTGATTGTGTCACAACCCTCCCCCTGGAAGATTTCATATGTATCAGCTCCTTCTCCTCCTTTCAGCAGGTCTGCCCCATGGCGCCCATTGAGGACATTGTTATTCTTGTTTCCTGTAATGGTGTCAGAGAAGTTACTGCCCAATACTGTGATAACACTTTCAAATTCGTCCTCTAGCCTAAGGATTACTGAGCTGCCAGAGTTTGTTTTGTCCAGTAATTCAGGCACACACACAACATGGAACCTGTTATTAATAAGGCCTTTGTCCACAACTTTAAATGAGACTCCATCTGCTGATTTAAAAGTCATGTGTTGGTAATTATCAGTGTCGCTATGAGCAAACCAATCCTTAATTTTAATTCTGTACCTCTGTGGTCCATAAAGAAGGAGTAGATCTGTGTGGTCCCGCAAACAATCAATGTGACTGAAAGGGGCTTTAATCAACATAGAATCCTTCAACATGTCAAATGAAAAATTATCAATCTCTGCATGTGTTCCAGTTGTAGGAAAAACATAAAAGTCCTTTCCTTCTCCTCCAGACAGTACAGAGTTCTGTGGTCCAAGAAAGAAACTGTCATCTCCCCTGTGGCCATAAATGCTGTAGTGATAATTTCTAATGATAAACTCTACATCTGGATTCTCTGAAGGTGGTTGTATGGCCAAAAATTTATTGTCCTTGTCATTGCCGTAGTATCTGCCAAACAAAGAAGAGCTGAGTTTGATTTCTCCACTGATTACTTTAGCTTGTATCATAGGAATTTTCCACCATAGATGGGCTGCCTTTTGACTGTAAAGGAATTCAGAAGATTCACCAACTCCCAGAACAATGTTCTGAATACTGGGGTCATAGAAAGTTTTCTCTATGGTCTTTATTTGTCCATTTCCATCATCCACTCCCCCTACCTGGATTGTCACATGTCCATTGTCTAGAAGCTGAACAGTCACAAATCCTCCACGCTGGGAGAGAATCCCTCCCATTAGATCCAGAGTGCTTGTGTTTCCATTATCAGCAATTATTTTGTAATAGGACTCAGGTGTTGAAAGGTTGTGCAGCAGTTCTTGATTTTGCCGTACTTCTTCATCAAGTTGGTCCAATTCTCTCAGGAACCCCAATGTAAAAAAATCCACAGCACCATTTTCTAGTCCAACCATGACTGCAGCTGTCTTATCAAAATCACCAGCCCGCTGGGGCAGCTTGTCTATCTCGCTCACAACATCACAGTAGAAGTCACCAATGGTCATTCTGACTATGCTCAGTCCAATGATTATGGACTGAAGGGCAAGTGCTGCTGGAGGGAAAACAACTGCTGCAGCAACCTCTGCAAACATTAGAGCAGTTGTGGACACATCCAGAACCAGATTTGTTACCTCAAGGCCAAAGTACTTATTCTGATTTGGATCAGATCTGTTGAGCTTTTGAATGGCTTTGGTATCCTCCGCTATAAAATAGCCTTGAAAGGCCAGGCCAACGATAGGAACATTCTTCAGAACCCGTCCTGCAGCACTTTCACCAAACCTCTCCACTGAGCTGCTGACTTTTGTGAGTGTCTCTTCCATCCCCAGTTTACTGGCTGTGTTTTGCAGGCTCTTCTGGAATACATCCTGGGACATCCTGGAGAGTTGTTGGTTCACACCTGTTATGTCTCCAAGTCCATGCAGAGACTGTGTTAAAGTGACAGCACCTCGAACAGTGTCATTTTCCGCAAAAAATTTTCCTGCCCCAATGAATCCAGCAAAAATGCCAAATTTAACCATGACATCATTTACGTTCTCCAAGACCTGGAATCCACTTGCTTTCAACATTGACGTAGTGTGTTTTGCCGTCTCCTTGATCTGCTTTGTGTAAAATGGTTCTTCAAGAGGATAAGACACTATATGTGTGTCCTCTGGATTGTACCTGTTGACTAGTTGTACTTTAACCTCATTGTCCTCTATGGTTAGAGTATTTTCCTTTATCACATAGTCTTTCTCTGCGTCATGCTCTGTCAGACGGCATATGGATGGCATTTGTCTTTTTCCTCTGTTTAGGTTTCCGTGGGTATTACAATAGTTTGTGTATAATGTGTTGATTTTCTTTTTTATTGCATCCAGTTGGTTATTATCAAAAATTTCTTGTTGGTTTTGGTTATTTATTTCTGATGCCAATTGAAAATCATTGCTGTTTTTTACATAATTTTCACGATATACATTTCCATGTTCGTCAAATGTGTACTTCATTCTCATTTTATTTTTGTCCTGTGGGTCTACTGAAGGTCTTACTACATGGTTGTCTTTCAACCATTGAAACCATTTCTTCGTAGGCTTATCAAACCAGTCAGCTACATTTATTCCCGCCCTTTCAAAAGTCCAAAGTAAATTTTCAAAGTAGTTTGACTCTGGTGTTGTATATACTCCCAGTCCACCATTGTAAGGGTAACTGGAAGGACTGGGAGTTGTAACTACACTGCGGTATGCAACAATGCTGCTTATATCAATTCCCTTGTTGATTAAGTTTGTTCCTAAATCTGCCACATAATTGCTCGCAGTTATTGATCCAGCATTGCAAGTAATTAAACGCATCTTAATTTTGGGTCTGAATTTCACACGATCAACAAAACTTTTTATAATGTTGGCAAATTCCCCTGATGAATAACCCTGAATACTGAACTTCAGATGTAATGATGGTCCTGGTTCAAGTATTTTTCTGCCACCATGTGCAAAAATGGTCAGCTTTGCATCTTTGCCAGACAAGCTTTTATCAGGTATCAATTGTTGTTTGTTAATAGAGCTGTTAATGTCCCATACATACTTAAAAATGTTTCTATTATTATTATTGAACAACTTGTTCTCGCGATATGCATCTATAGAGGGCATATATACTTTTACATCTTTAGGAGGTAGAACCACAAGGTAAACAGATGTATCATGTCCAGAATTCCAGTTTTCTATAGAAGTTTCTCGATGTATCCATTTTGGTACAGTGTCAGGGTTCCAGGATCCTGCATCTTCAGCTCCAAGTACAGACACTTGTGACAGGATGAGCAAAATGGGAATGAGAGCTTCCATTGTAGTTTTCCAGTCTTTGGAAAGTCTAAAAATAAAAATAAAAAATTATATATATATATATATATATATATATATATATATATACACACACATTAAACCCCTCTCATTGGCTCACAGCCCCATGAGCCTGGACATATGCTTGTGAGAGCTGAAACAATATGCACACACACAGAACAGAGAGTGTAAATATTTCCAACCTAAAGTATGTCCTTATACATCAATCAGATCTGGAACCAAAGTCCTTTGTTTTAAACCTAGCTCTTATTAATATTAGGTCTCTTACAAAAAATTTTTTTATAGTCAGTGAACTTATCACCTCACACAATTTAGACGTCCTGCTTTTAACAGAAACCTGGCTAGAAAACAGCACCAATGCTGCTGTCCTTTTAGAATCAACTTCCCCAGGCTACAGGTAAAGGCTGAACATAAATGGAGGCACATTAACTTCACATTCACTTGGAAATTTATAAAGAGAAACTCTATGATTACAATTTGGAAGTTAGAAAGCCCAGACAAACCTACTTGTCTGAGATCATCTGTAAAAGCTCTAACAACGCCCGCTCATTATTCTCAATATTTGATCAGCTGAGAAACCCACCACCACAGGTTTAACCCAGAACTACTCTCTGTGGAAAAATTTAATGAATTTGCAGCTTTCTTTAGCAATAAATCTCTAAACATCTGGCAAGCGATCTTCAATACGTCTCTTGACAGCAGAGCTGTTCTGATACAGCCTCAAAATCTGAAATGTACACTGTCTGAATTCACTGCTATTGATCTGAAAACTCTAGAGGAAACTGTCCAGCATCTGAAACCATCCACATGCATTAGACTTGCTGCCTGCACACTTTATGAAGGAAGTCTTCTGCTGTCTATCTGAGGACATACTGCAAATAGTAAATGGGTTTCTACTTTCAGGGATCTTCCCTCAAGCATTAAAAACTGCAGTAATCAAACCTCTCTTTAAAAAGAGCAGTTTAGACAGCACTCTCCTGAACAACTACAGACCAATCTCTAGTCTTCCATTCATAGGCGAAATTACTGAGAATTAGTTTTTATTCAACTCAGTAAATTTCTACATGAACACTGTTACTATGATGACTTCCATTCAGGCTTCTGTCCACATCACAGCACAGAAACTGACCTCATAAAGATCCTAAATGACGTCCGTCTGAACACAGACAGCGATAAAATATCTGTGCTAGTGCTTCTCGATCTTAGTACTGCATTTGATACTGTTGATCACAGCATCATTTTAGACCGACTAGAGAATTGGGTGGGGCTTTCAGGAACAGTTCTCAGCTGGTTAAGATCATATCTAGCAGATAGAAACTACTTTATTCATTCATTCATTCATTATCTGTAATCCTTATCCAGTTCAGGGTCGCGGTGGGTCCAGAGCCTACCTGGAATCATTGGGCACAAGGCGGGAATACACCTTGGAGGGGGTGCCAATCCTTCATAGGGCAACACAACCTCACACATTCACACCTACGGTGTGTTTGTGGACTGTGGGAGGAAACTGGAGCACCTGGAGGAAACCCACACGGACACGGGGAGAACACACCACACTCCTCACAGACAGTCACCCAGAGCGGGACTCGAACCCACAAACTCCTGACATGAACTACTTTATTGCTATTGGTAATTATAAATCAAAACGAACATCATTGACCTGCGGTGTTCCACAAGAATCAGTTATTGGGCCTCTACTGTTTGACTTTTAAATGTTGGACACTTGGACAAATCCTTAAAAATAATAAAATCGCCTATCATAGTTATGCAGATGACACTCAGATCTATTTAGCTCTGTCACCAGGAGACACTGATTATCCCATTGACACTCTCTGCAACTGCCTAGAGTCAGTAAATAACTGGATGAGGGACAGTTTCCTTCAACTAAACAAAGATAAGACAGAGGTGATTGTGTTTGGCAGCAAGGAGCAAAGACTTGTGGTCACTACTAAGCTTAACAGCAGAGCTCTAAAGCCTAGAGGCCAGGTCAGAAATCTGGGCCTAATCCTGGACTCAGATCTCAACTTTAAAGGCCAAATAAAGGCAATAACAAAATCTGCCTTTTATCACCTTAAGAAATATCAAAATTCAAAGGGTATGTGTCACAACCAGACTTTAGAAAAACTCATTCATGCATTCATCAGCTGGACTACTGCAATGGTCTCCTTATTGGACGTCCCAAATCCACAATCAGGCAGCTGCAGCTCATTCAAAATGCAGCAGCTAGAACTCTTACCAGAATCAACAGAACCGAGCACATCACTCCTGTCTTCAGGTCACTGCACTGGCTGCCAATTAAACACATAATTGATTTTAAAGTGTTATTAATTGTTTATAAATCAATAAACTGCCTCAGACCAAAATATATTTCAGATCTGCTAGAAGTGTATAAACCCAGTGCCCCTCAGATCACTCAGGACTGGCCAGCTAGTGGTGCCCCGTGTCAGAACCACACAGGGGGGAGGCAGCTTTCAGTCACTATGCTGCCTGCACCTGGAACAGACTCTCGGAAGACATCAGATTTGCCCCAAATATATCTACAGTGGAACCTCGAGTTACGAAGTGTTCCGAATACGTACAAATCGAGTTACGAGTAGAGATGTGAGCAAAATTTCTGATCCGGTTACGAATGTTTTCCCGATTTACGAAGAGCTGATCTTCAGGATCTCCAATCTGTGAAGGCAGTTAATGACTGCAGTGTAGCACTATTATGTGTTTTGAGAAATACTTTGTGTTCTTCTGTTTGTAGGTCACCAGAAATAGAGCCCAACCTGTCAATCAGTACACAAAGTTTTCAGTTGCACAGTGAGCTGATGAGATATCTCAAGTCTTGAGGAAGATTTTGCCTCTGTTAAAACTCAACTGGTGTACAACATAATTATTTATATATATATATATATATATATACACTATAGTATAGTGATTTACCACAAAATCCACTGTCACTCTATCAAACAGAATCAGTTCAAATGCTGCTCAATGTATCATCAGTTGTGAACATGGACGAGCGTCCGGCTCCTTCTTCACTTGTGTGACCTTCCTTCAACTCCTCTATCCACTCATGCACATTTGCAACAAACCAGCACAGCAGTGACTGGGGAGACAGTGCCTCATATGGAAAGAGTTTTAATACAACTGGAGTGTGGATTGTATTTTCTGACCCTTGTATGTGTGTACAGTGAAAGATATACTTAATTCCTTATATTATTAAATAAAGTGTCTCAAAAGACTCTCAGGCTCAAGTATATAGTAATACTCACTCAGCTGCAGGTCTAAAACATCTCGTGTGTTCAGTCTCAGAGTGGATCCCTGTCCAGTACAGGTATCACCACAGCAAGTGCTTGTAGATGTCCAGCCTTGAGGGTCACTGTCCAGATATCTCAGTACAATCACATCTGTAGGTATTGCTCAGTTTTCAGAAAACACATTCTCCATATAAATGCAGTTTTCAGTTTGTTTCTGCCTTGGTGCCTGGCCCCTTTGTCCTGATTGGTGCACAGATCTTAACAGGCTGTGCCTTTCCCAGACAGACCAAGGCCTCAGAGCTCTGAGTGGAGAACTTTCTGGCCCAGATTAGAGAAATGTAAAGCTGGAACACACGTTCCAGAAACCCTTTCAGTTTTGATTTCTGGGAAATGCTGGGTTTAAAAGAATGCTTTAAGCCCCACTTTCCTCAGATAAACGCAGTCATGTGAGACTGGGTAAAAGCACACACAATAAACTTACTCCTGCAGTAATAGACAGGTAAATGAACTGGCTGGTGCCCTACATCTGTAAAAGGATAAAGAAAAGGATCTGCGAAATAAATGTAAAGAACCTGCATCTCCCATTCAGTACAAAATATGTTCATGTAGTGTTTGTATAACTGTTGTGGAGTTGGGTATTTGATCACTCTGGTCTATCCGTTTCTGGTGACGGTAACTGGAGAGGTGATTGTTACCTCTTTAAAGTTAAGAGGAAATGTCTTATTTTTTCACTTCTACTGAGATGTTGTTTGTGTCTGGTGGGCATGAATGAGTTAAAAAAAAATGCAAGCTGGCACCCTTAGGTGCAGTAGAGAGATGTTCTTGTAAAAGTTGATTTGATTGATGCAGATTTTTTTCCATATCAGGTGCTACAAAGGCTTCTTTGAACAATATCATAGTTTCACAAAGAACCATTTCCTCCTGTGACAAATACAATAACATTTTCAGAGCAGTGCCTTTGACTTTTCTATGGAATGATGATGATGATGATGATGGGGAAACTGTGGGACATTTTCAAAACTATGGTCAGATATCAGCAGTGTGTCCACCACCATTTGGGAGTGATGTGCTTTGATCATTGTACAAACATACAACAAAAAATGACCTCTGCATTTAACCTATATCACTAGTATTTAGGGACAGTGAACACACACACACACACACACACCCAGAGCAGCGGGCAGCCATCCTCAGCACCCAGGGAGCACTTTGGGTGTTAAGTGCCATTACTACTACTACTAGTAATATATTAAAGTTACAGTGAATACAGACAATATGATTTAGACAACAACAGACCGATGACATTATAAAACAAATCATGAAAACACACATTTATGGAACTATGAGTGAAATGGAAAGAAGATTTGTATTAAACTGAGATTTGAAAGGGACAGGGTTTACTGCTGAATCTGTGGAGGAAGAGAGCTCCAGAGACGGGGAGCGACTTTTGAGTAAACCTGGTGTCTGAGGATGTGGACATTAGAAGAGGGGATGGATAATCAGCCAGCAGTGAAGGATCTGAGGGTGCAGGAGGGTCTATAGGGCTGAAGAGGGCTTGATGGGTAGGAAGGGGCATGTTTATTTAGGCTTTGTACGTGAGCAAGAGGAGTTTATACTGAATACAGTATTTAACAGGGAGCCAGTGAAGATTTAAAAGGACAGGTGTAATGCGGAGACTACCGTCTGAGATTTTAGAGAGGGACATCTGATTCCATTAACCACCAACATCACCTCCACTCCACTTCACTTTAAAGCTTAAAGAAATTAACACATCCCAGATTACTGCTTTTACTGCAGTTTACGAAACATGCAACTTTCTAGGAAATGTTTTTATATAATATACTAATCCCATTAAAAAGACGAACAATACTCGCTGAGATGCAGGTCTAAATCACGCACAAAGTACAGGTGTGAACAGGGTACAGTGCGTCTCAGTGACACAGGCTAATACTGTCACTCAAACCACGTTCAGAGGCTGTCAGAGACGACCACGATATTCCTGTAGTGTGAACATGATGAGTCTCTGACAGCAATAAGCACCGCCCACATCAACAACGTCACTGACCAATAATTTAAGTTTCAAGCCGTAAGTATTGTGTGTGTGTGTGTGTGTGCGCGCGCGTGTGTGTGTGTGAGTGAGTGAATGGATGAAAGAGAGAGAGAGAAACATGTCTCTTGATACTTTCTCTCAGAGTGATCTAAATATATATTTTTCTTTCCTCCTGCACATAACTGAGGAGTAGACCATGTGGGGTTTCTGGGTGCATATTTATTAGTAGAACATAACCTTGAGGAGTTATTTAAATGTTTTTTTTTTGTTTAGATTTCTGTTTAATCTGGGAGTGTGACTCCGTACCCTTCCTCCTGCAGATGTGGTGTGAGGAAAAAGAAGCAGTCACAGGAGACATGTTAAATGCCAGGTGTGAGCGGCTAGGATTGTGGTCATCATTTGTGATCAGAGCCCCTGGAGTACCGCAGCAGGTCAGTGCTGAAACACTGGAAACTACAGCTCTGCTTTTAGACAGAACCAGTGGTGTCTCTCACATAGAAAATCTGGTGGGGCACAGTCAGTGAAACTACACAAAAACTCAAAAAAAAAAGTCTACATCCTTAATTAATTAAAACACAAATGCACACATTTACAGAACGACACGCAAGCGTCACAGTAGGGGTTAGCAGACGTCAGGGATATAAGGTACTAAATGTAACTTTCATGAACATGTCGACGTGATTCATTATGTTCCCTTGTTAGTACCAGCAAAAAGCAGAGCTGGTCCAGACCGTATAAAAACATCAGTACATATTCATTTTTCTGCTTCAGTTTGGTTCATGGTACCGTGGCGCTGCAAGGATTTTAAGGTTGTGGAGAGCAGCTATGTTCAGCTATGGAAAGTGTGTTGAACATGCGCACCGTGTTTTCAACTGCACATTTGGTTAAACTGACACGGACAGGACGGCCCCTTTGCTCATTAAATGAAGACTGCACTGGCGTTTACACAACAAGTACAAGTAGATATCTTTAATGTCTTTGAAAATACCGCCATTTTGATGTGTCAATTATATATACTGTGTATATAATAATATATATATATATACTGAATTATTGATTAAGTCGCACACAGCTTCACAGTGAAATCTGGTGGGACCAGACCCCACTGGCCCCTAATGTAGAGACGTCCCTGGATAGAACTAATGTTAGCACAGTGTCCTGGAGAAACTACATTTTTTTCTCCCTCAACACATCACAGATTAATTTTTTAATCAAAGTAATTCTTTATACATAAAAATCACATTAGATAATTTCACACAGATTAACAATAACATTAACAAATTATTATTAGAGTGTAAGAAAAATATGAGTCCTAAATAAACCATTAATTCTATGACACTTTGACTGGACATATGTTAAATGAGATAACGTAATGTGAATGAGACTGTCTTTTAAACACTTTGACCAATAAGATTCTTTCACTTCAGATCTTATTGTAATTAATGAACAATGCAAAATTCATTCATTCATTCATTCATTATCTGTAGCCCTTATCCAATTCAGGGTCGCGGTGGGTCCAGAGCCTACCTGGAATCATTGGGCGCAAGGCGGGAACACACCCTGGAGGGGGCGCCAGTCCTTCAAAGGGCAACACAGACACACACACACATTCACTCACACACTCACACCTACGGACACTTTTGAGTTGCCAATCCACCTGCAACGTGTGTTTTTGGACTGTGGGAGGAAACCCACGCAGACACAGAGAGAACAAACCAACTCCTCACAGACAGTCACCCGGAGGAAACCCACGCAGACACAGAGAGAACACACCACACTCCTCACAGACAGTCACCCGGAGGAAACCCACGCAGACACAGGGAGAACACACCACACTCCTCACAGACAGTCACCCGGAGGAAACCCACGCAGACACAGAGGGAACACACCACACTCCTCACAGACAGTCACCCGGAGGAAACCCACGCAGACACAGGGAGAACACACCACACTCCTCACAGACAGTCACCCGGAGGAAACCCACGCAGACACAGAGAGAACACACCACACTCCTCACAGACAGTCACCTGGAGGAAACCCACGCAGACACAGAGAGAACAAACCAACTCCTCACAGACAGTCACCCGGAGGTAACCCACGCAGACACAGAGAGAACACACCACACTCCTCACAGACAGTCACCCGGAGGAAACCCACGCAGACACAGGGAGAACACACCACACTCCTCACAGACAGTCACCCGGAGCGGGAATCGAACCCACAACCTCCACAATCAAACCTACCTGCTGCACCACCGTGCCGCCCCAACAATGTAAAATAATACAGTTATTTTAAACCGGTGATACAGTATTTGCTAAATACATGGACAGATTCTGCTCTGCCATTGTTCAAAAAGGCTACTGACAGGCACTGACCGTCCTGATGGCAGTTGGCTTAATAAATTAACTGAATGCCTGGTACAGTCTTTAATTAAACACATTATAAAGCTGCTGAGGCACTATCTGAAATAGCGTTATGTAGCAGAGGAAACCTGATTATTGATGAAGGTAAAGGAAGCTGCTGAAATGTTAAAATGTTCCTGTGTTAAACACTGCAGTATTTAGAGCGGACTGAGCTGATGTTGATGCTCTTTCATGACGTTACGAATGTGTACTTTACAGACACCTGTAGATAATCAGTAATTTGTTCACAACGGGTTTTGTTTATCTATCTGTAGATGGTTACTTTGTTATTTTGTAAAAGGCAGCAGCTTCTTGTGGCTTTGTTTAATCTGTACCTCGTCAAAGCAATTTTCCTCTATGAGGCAATTACCCCAGACCCCCTCCTGGTTAAAGCTTGGTCCACGTAATCATTAATCTCTAGCGACAGCCCTGTGTTTCAGAAACCTTTTGGTTTGGATTTCTGAGAAATACTGGGTTTAAAAGAATGCTTTAAGCCCCCTCCCACTGTCACAGACAAACACAGTCCTCTGTGAGACTGGGTGAAGGAACAGATATCAAACTTACAAAAGATGGATAAGAACATCTGTCCAAAAATAAATATAAAGACACTGCATCTCCCAGCATGCCCCACTTTTTACAGCATTCTGTTGTATTTTCTGAATTCAGTAGATATCTAATATCTAAGAAATATTTTTAATAAACTATTCTTGAGAATACATCAAAAGTGCATCAAAGTAAATCAAGATGATGATGTTTATTAAAGAGATCGAGTCACAGAAAGTGTCGTCAGCTCCTCCAGTCATTTGAGTAAAAAACAGGGAGATTTCAGTCCAAACAAACTCACACCTTCCTCCTGGTACAAATAATAATAAAAAATGTACCAAACGCTTATAAATCAGTGCACTGCTCATCCTCACTCAGTTGTGCATTGTTAAGTGCACTGTTAAGACTGTCCTTTAGTCTGCTTGGTCTTTTCTTTTTCTTGATCTGCTTAATTTCTGTAAAATCCAGACACATCTGTGTGGATTAAAGATACAGTCTGTGTTTTTTGTGTTTTAAGTGTTAGAATTGAATATTAGAATTTGGTCCAAATTGACCCAGACCCTCAGGTTCGATCTCCTCTAGATTACACCCAGCCCTCTGTCCTCTGTAGCTGGTCCAGTCGGGGGAAGAGAATCAAGAGAGTTCCACTTTACTGTAGAAATCACAGAGTATATATGTGTCCTATAGCTACTATTTAATCTACAGAATGACGGGGAAAGGGCGAGTGCATGGATTCACTAAACTACTGTTTAGTCTAAGAGTCTGTGAAAGAAAAGAGAAGCAATAATAGTAACCATTAGGATGCTTTCGCATGACAGAGCCATCATGTGCCGTCTGAGGACAGAAAGGTGCCAGTGTCTAACATCAGGATGAAATGTGTAAAGTGTGTGGTTTGTGTTTTAACCAAAGAAACTAGGAACAAATCTAACTCTCACAGTTACCTAGAGGCAGAACAGAAAGTTCAAATAAGAGGCTGGTAAATAAAGCCATTATTAGCCTCTTAAACTGACCTATTTAAGGTGGAAATAAACATGTGAATTAGAAAATTGAGTATGCCTTCCTCCTGAGATGACATTTAAGGTGAAAGGTCAAAGAAGAACACTTCAGCCTCGACTAGTGACACAGATTACCCTACACTCTCAGAAAAAAGGTACATTATTTGTCACTAAATGTACAAACTGTGTAAATGTACCTTTAAAGGTACAACAGTGTTTAAAAGTCCAGTTTTGTTCCTTAAAGATACAGTACGTTCTCTTCTACAGAAGGAGAGATACATGTTTGTAATCTTTCATTATAGAACTGTGTCATATAAAAAAACATAATAAAAGTCCTGGAGATTAAACAGGGTGAATGAAGTCAACACAATTTTATAATCTACAATTTTAATAAAATAAAGTACAGATATGTTCCCTAATTAAAGGTACAGATATGTACTCTTGAGGGTACCACCACAGTGACAAAATTTCTGAGAGTCCAGAAGCACTGAGAGCCAGGTGTTTACTGAGCTCTGTGACTGACATGACTCTGAGTACCATGTTGGGTTTGGAGTGGTCAGTCACAGCGTCAAACCAGCGGCTCTCTGTGTTCCTGTCTCAGTGGGTCACAGAAGTGTGATGCTTCTATAGTTAAGGTGGGAATTAAAATATTTAGAAATTATTAAAAATATGAAGTTGTTATATAATCTAATTTTGGCAGCTCCTCACGTGGTAAAATCAGCAGAGGCTCGTTGGCGTTTTGTCTCATCGTCTCCTCCCTATCCCTCCATTCGAAGCAGAGCCAGGTTCACCTCCACGTCTCTGCAGCAATCTGTCAACTTTTACACTCACTGAATTCAGAGTCCAGAGGAAGTGTGTATGTGTGTGTTTATTATCGCTGTGATTGTATCGATCTGCTGCCTCAACGGACATTCTGCAGATTAAATCAAATCACAAATATCAATGTTCTTCCACAGGGCAATAAAAACACTAAACAACAACAGAATTAAAATATATATTAATACTTTGGCCAAGCACTTTTCTGTAGTTTTGTAGTCTTCACATCAACACTAATCTTTACGTAGCACCACCCACCAAGTGTGTATTCTAAAGTCTGATTAAGAAGACATTTATTACTTAAAGATATAAGAATAAAATATAAACCTTTTAAACTATTCATTTAATAACATTCTTAACAATACGAGGTATTTGCTTTAACACTGAACTCAGGCACTACAAATGGTGTCACTGCCAAAGCAAGTTAAAGATACAATAAACAAACAGTTCCCTCCTTGATTCTAAACTGAAACAGAGCACATGGCCTTGATTTCTCAGACCTGGACACAGTGTACTTGGACCAGGAGTGTCCAGTCTCATCCCCCAAGGGCTGCTGTAGCTACTGATTTTCATTAAAACCTGCCTGGAGGACACAGGTCATTTTTGAAGACTGAAACCCACTGATTAAACCAGTGAAAATCTGATTTGTTCGTGATTGGTCGAAATAAAAACCTACAGTCACACCTGCGCTTTGAAGATAAGAATGAACACTCCACCCTCGCTTCCTTTAGTTTGGGGTGAGCACATATCAGAAGATTCATGAAGATTATATGCACTAACTCACAAATATCACCTTTCTCAAAATTGAAAAATGGCAATGAAACTTAGTTCATTTCAAGCATTTATTTTATTTATAAGAATCTCCAAAAGTTTCAGAATTCTTTCGTCCCTCTCTCAGGCCTCAGTCCCCATCTCTCTTTTCCTTCCTTTTCTCCTGCTCCCTGTGTAAGGGACCGCCTGTACTGTGGTCATCACACCTCCAGAGGGAGACTACGCTCCAGTCCACCTAGTAATCAGCCCAAGTGAGACCAGCTGGTGCTGACCCTTTATAAGAGCTCTGCCTCTGCTTTCCCAGTGCGGTGTCTTGAGTTTATGCGGAACCAGACCCTGCTGGTAATTTGGTATTCTCCTCAAAATTAAGTATTCTGGCCTTCTTTGGTGATCTCAGCTCTGGGTGAAATTCACCACAAACTTTCCTTTCTCCTCTCCATGATCCTGGAGGGTGTTTCTCTTTTGTGAATTTTGTCCCACTGACTTAACTACTTCTTTTACTGTTTTCCTTAAAAAAATAAAAAAGTAAATAATTTAATTGGCTTCATTTCTCTTTCTACTCTGTTCCTTTTCCCATCTTTATATATATTACTTTGGGGGAAGTGTCCCTTTAGTCAAAAACTGTACTACTTTCACTATAGTACAGTTGTGTACACATCCCTTTCACCCGTGGCCTGGGTTTGAATCCCACTGACTGCAGAGTGTCCCTGTTTGCTTTAGAGTTCTTCCTGGTGGTTAGTGCTATCAGGGGGAAAAAGAAGCTGTTCTTATCTCTCCTCTCTCTGGTCTCTTGCTCTTCTTTCCCTTCTTTCTCTCATTTTCTTTTCCTCTCTCTCTCTTTCAAATATCCCACCAAATCCATCTCTTTTCTGGCTGGGGTGTCCATGCTATAGAGAGTGGTGACGCTTCAGAAGTGCCCTGGCTGGATGAGGAGTAGGGGGGGTAATCGATGGCCTACCACCTATTGCTTCATCAGAATCAGAAATACTTTATTGATCCCAGGGGGAAATTGCAATTATTACAGTAGTAACCAGTTGTAAAAGAATAAACACTCTAATAAAAAATTTAACACAAAAGGAAATTTACAATATGTACACATCTATAATAATAAATACAGATATACTGTATACAGCAGTATGAGTATTACACATTTGAGTTGTTACACTCATAATTAAAAAACTTGTTCTATTGTTATTACTGTACATGTGAAAGGTGTCGTGCTTTAAGTGTGGAGTTATAAAGTCTGGTAGCCACTGGTAGGAATGACCTCCTGTGGCGCTCTGTAGTGCATTTTGGCTGAATGAGTCTTGCACTGAACGTGCTCCTGTGTCTCATTACCATGTGATAAAGAGGGTGGGAGCCATAATCCATGATAGCCTGCAGTTTAGACAGCATCCTCCTCTCAGACACTGCCGTCAGCGAGTCCAGCTCTACACCCACAACCTCACTGGCTCTACGGATCAGTTTATTAAGTCTGTTGGCATCTGCCACCCTCAGCCTGCTGCCCCAACATGCAACAGCATATAGGATGGCACTGGCCACAACTGACTCATAAAAAATCCTCAGCATAGTTCTGCAGATGTTGAAGGACCTCAGACGCCTCAGAAAATAGAGACGACTTTGGCCCTTCTTGTAAAGGGCGTCAGTGTTCTTAGCCCAGTCCAGTTTATTGTCAATGTGTACGCCCAGATATTTATAGTCCTCCACAATGTCCACACTGACCCCCCTGATGGACACAGGGGTCACCGGCGTTTTGTCCCTCCTCAGGTCCACCACCAGCTCCTTTGTCTTTGTCACATTGAGCTGCAGATGGTTCAGCTCACACCACGCAACAAAATCGTTCACCGTCTCCCTGTACTCATCCTCATCACCCCTGCTGATACATCCAACTAGTGCAGAGTCATCAGAAAACTTCTGGAGGTGGCAAGTCTCTGTGCAGTAGTTGAAATCAGTGGTGTAGAGGGTGAAGAGGAAGGGAGAGAGGACAGTTCCCTGCGGGGCTCCAGTATTGTTGACCACTCTGTCTGACACACAGTGCTGCAGACGTACATACTGTGGTCGGAGGTGATCCAGGACAAGTCTCTCCATGGTCTTCATGATGTGGGACGTCAGTGCCACCGGCCTGTAGTCCTTGATGTCACTGGGCCGCGGAGTCTTTGGCACAGGAACAATGCAGGATGTCTTCCACATCATCGGGACCCTCTGGAGACTCAGGCTCATGTTGAAGACATGCTGCAGGACTCCACAAAGTTGGGTGGCACAGGCTTTAAGCACCCTGGGGGGAACACCATCAGGGCTTGCAGCCTTGTTCGTGTGGAGTCTCTAGCTGTCTTCTCACCTGGTCAGCTGTGAGATTCACTGTAGAGGTCCCTGGTGGGGGAGGAGAGGAGGTTTGACGTGGGCTATCAGGAAGGGGAGGGAGGGGGAGTGGAGTGGGCTGTTGAGGCCCGACAGCAGAGGAGTCAGGGAGGGGGAGATCAGGGCTCACAGTGTCAAATCTGTTAAAAAACAAATTTAACTCGTTGGCCCTGTCCACACTGCCCTCTATTCCCCTGTTGTTGCTGGACCTGAAGCCAGAGATGGTCCTCATACCACTCCAGACCTCCCTCATGTTGTTCTGCTGGAGTTTCCACTCCAGCTTCCTCCAGTATCTTTCCTTAACCTCCCTGATGGTTCTCTTCAGTTCCCTCTGAATCGTTCTCACCTCCTCCCGGTCTCCAGCTCTGAAAGCCCTCTTCTTCTTGTTGGAGTGCTTTAATGTCTTTTGTTACCCACGGCTTGTTGTTTGGGTAACATTTAACAGTCCTGGTTGGGACAGTGGATTCTACACAGAAGTTGATGTAATCTGTGAGCCCGTCAATGTCCTCTCCATGAGGCTCATAGAGTGCTGTCCAGTCTGTGGTCTCAAAGCAGTCCTGCAGCACTTCAGAAGTCTCCTCTGACCATCTCCTCACTGTCCTCATGGTCACAGGCTGACTCTTCACCTGAGGCACATACTTTGAACTAAGGTTGACCAAGTTATGGTCAGATCCACCCAGAGGGGGGAGCAGCTGTATGCCTCCTTAACATTAGCATACAGCAGGTCCAATGTTCTCTCCTCTCTGGTAGGACAGTCCACATACTGAGTGAAGTTTGGTAATGTCCTGGCCATAGTGACATGGTTAAAGTCACCTGATATGGCAATGAAGGCAGTCGGGTGTTGAGTTTGGAGACGCGCTATGGTGGAGCTATCCATGGCAGCAAACCATTTCCATGATGCTGCTGTTGCTTCACCACCCTCTGTACTCTCCCCTGCTGAGGAACACTTGAGTTCCTACAAAATTCATAAACACAATACAAGGGAAAAAAAAAAAAAATTCTCACTGACATTCATGCTTACCTCCTTAACAACAAAAGAAGCTTACTGTTATATTTTTAAGTTCTCCCTTTCTTTTTTTTTTTTTTTTTAAAGTGACCTGACATCACCGTGCTCCGTTACAAAAGCTCTACAACACACACAATGACTATTAAAGTATAGTATATACTCTGCTTTTAAAGAAAATATATTATGATTCAAACCTGTTAATGTTCAGAAAGACAGAAATGGTGGATCATTCCCATAGCAGTGAAATGAAGTCCATCTTTTAAAAATATGCCAGGATTGTCCCTCAAAATTAAAGCCAAAGCTATCCATAATGTTGTTCACCCACTTTCTGCACTTCATTTTACTAGCATTGGCAGCTCTCCTGTGGTGTCGCTAGGTGATGGTAGACATGATAAACTTCAGCTGAGGGAACTGCTGGTGGAGGTCATGCAGGTCCTGCTTCACTGTAGTGACCAGCTCCACACTCTTCTGACGTCCCCAGGTCATTTCCACCACAGTGGAAGAGCAGGACACATCCTGGACCGCTCTTCCTCGAAGGGCAAAGTCATGCCACTGCATCCCTCCTCGACATAATCAGTAGAGCTAGGCATTGAGGTCAAGGTTGTTGCCCTGGCTCTCTCTTCACCCTGGCAGATATAACTGTCCCCCATGATCCACATTTTTGGACCTGTCAAATGTGTTTTATTATTATTATTATTTATTTATTTAAATTCTGTGAATTTGAAAACACTAAATATATTAATAATAATACACATTAAATAAATTTCAGACTGTTACTGTTTTTCCTGAAATTACAGTCACATGAGAACTCTGTGCCCCTGGGTCACCAATGCAATGTCGGTTGTCTACAAAGATAAGAGAGTCGGGTTTTGGTGGTTGCCAGGAGAACGGCACTTACCTGACTGCACTGTAAGTTTGGTGGAGGCAGACGAGCAAAAACCTTTGGCAAAATAGTGTATAATAAGTATTTCAACAGTATAAATGTACACTCACCTGTACACGCATCAATTGATGGAGTGTTCTCCTGTGCCTCCTGTCATGCAGGTACAGCTGTAATGAGCAGAATTAACACAATAAAAGGAAAATTCCTAGCTGTCTGCGTGAGTAGGTCCTATCCTGAGGTATCCATGGCATCTTACAAGAGGCCCTTTAACACACCTATGGACAATTTTGAAAAACCAGTCCACCTAGAAATGTGCTTATCAGTGTGTACCAGGAAGCCAGAATGTTCCGATCTAAAACAAAATAATTTTGTCATTTGTTCTGTCATTTATTTTCATTGAATTATTAAACCTGGGGAACATCATCTGTGTGTTGTGTCCATCATTTTTACCAGGGCTTCTTTTACAAAAGAAATCTACTAACCTCCATTGATCTAGAGCTGGACGAATCCATTTTAAAATCACCAGCTGCAGTGGTACCTGAGTCTGACTGCAGTTTATATCAGTAACTAGTGATATTTGAGTCTGACTGCAGTTTCAGAGAGATTTGGACGTGTGAAGTATTCAGTTCATTGGCTTCTGTCGTAGTGCTGTTGTAAACAAAATGTTTGACATCAATCCATGTCTTTTCTTTTAAGCATGTACTACCTGGATGCATTGAAAGCTGTCATCTTTAACCGGAACGTTCTTTAAGGCACGATACTTTACAAGGTGTTGCCACACTGCTTCCTTCTATGTGTTCATCCGTGGATCCCAGGGTCGAGCTGTGTGTTTGACATAGAACACAAACAAGAGGAAGATATACTGACTTTTTTTAATAGTCAATGTTTAAAAGTGTTTAAAAAAACACATACTGAGCAGTCAAATGCCCCCAGGTTATTAATCTTAATTAATTGAAATGTTGGGTGTTATAGCACCGCAGTAAATTTGGCTCAGCGTTCGATATTCGCCAGACATTCACCAACGAATATCCTGCTTATTAAAAAAACAATGTACTCGCCAAATGACTATTTCAGTGCAATTACTACAACATTGTGAACTTATTCACACACACTGGCGTTCAATGTTTTTACTGCTGTAAGATGTGAAAATATCACTATGATTTACAGATAAGTTCTTTCTGGCGGAGAAGCGCTTTAGCGACGCAACTTTTCAAAATAAAAGTCTTGGGTATGAGGCCTTTAAATATCAGCGTTTAAATACGTAAACCCTGTAACACACTTTTGAAAGCTGATTGAACATCTGCTTCCTATGTGTTGTATGTGAACCTTGTAACAAATTTGTGAAAACAGATTCTATGTCAGATTTCCTATATTTTCTGTTTCAGAACTAGGAATAATGGGGATTATAATTAAGTCTTAGAACTGCATATTTTATTTAGGTTGGTTGTAGATGCTCTAAAATATATATTTTTGAACAGAAAATGATGCACTATCCTGCTGAACTACAGGAACTGTTACTTAACTATTTACATCAACACACACAGGGACATGTTACACATCAGTGCAGTGTGGACAGTGCAGGTCCTGTCCAGTTTGAGAGAATGTCTCCCATTTTTCTGGTGTCATTGCCAGACATTTGTGGTGGAACCAGAAATTCCACACATTACACTGTATTTGCACTGAGTAAAAAGAAAAAGAGAGAAAAAGAAACATGTAATTGACTGTTATTCAGAGAATGACAAACGTTGATCTATTACAACAAACTGGAATACTGACCCACTGTGTACAACAGGGATAAGACCTCCGTGTGCACACGTGGTATAATTCATCCAGATTATCTGAAATAGTTAATTTTGGAGAAAATTCAATTAATATGACATTTTAACTGATTTCTATATCTTTACCCTGAGTTTTTATTTTAAAATTTATTATAAATTACTGTTCACTCCCAGTGTTTTTGATTATTTATAGGATTCAAGCAAATTATTTTGTACATTTTCATACATCACACTAACCTTGGGTTTTCCAAACTGTAGATTTATTTTTAAATCTAACATTTCAAATAACATTTTTCTCTTGATGAATAGTTTCCATAAAATCCCAACTCTAATGATCCTGTTGTAATACGGCTGCTTCAGTTTGTGATGAACTTTGCAAGTAGAGGTTCCAATAACTTACATTCACTGCTGCACAATGTGTTACATTAGGAATAGGAGGAAAGGCACTTACTTGCAAAGTTCATCATGTTATAAAAATGTTATTTGATATTTGTCATTAGTTACATGTCTACAATTTCCAGGACACTGAACACTAACTCTTGTGTTTTACAGACTGACGTACTGCCTTTGGTGTTTGTGATGAAACAGAGGAGAATGCCAGCTTTGTGCTCGCTGCTTTCACTAATTTGCTGTTATTAAGTACCTCACTGATGTCGCTGTGTGATAAACAGTGGAGATAAACCTCATCTGATATGAAATGTGCACCGCAGAGGAGAGGATTTGTGTGTTTTTATTGGTCCAATCTGTCTGTTAATTAAGTGCTTGTTACGTCTGCGTTTTGCCACAAAGGGCGTCTTCCACAATGGTATTTTATAAAAATTAAGAATTGTTTTCCAATTCGATTCTGGCATCCAACAGCACAACACGACATGTTTTGTCCCTATTTTGTGCATCTTTTCACTCCACTTGTTTATACTGTTTTACTGCCACCACAGTGCGCACGCAGCGGCCAGTGACGTCATCACGACATCCATTCAACATTGGTCTATTGTTATATATAAAAGTTCTGGAGAAATGGGATGACTTGTTATTTTTATATATGCACTGTAGTAGTCTGAATATTGACACATGTTTTAGTTGAGGCCCCGCCCCCCCCAAGTTCTCAGAAAAGTGCCAAGGTGGGCTCAGGAGGAAAAAGTGTGAATACCTCTGCTGTAGCGTGTAACACTGTAAATATGGGACTAATCAGTACTCCTTTAAAAATCACTGATCTGTAAAACACTGCTTAAACATATTTGCTTCAGACATTAACAGACCTTTTTATTCTTAACTTTTTAGTAATTGTTTACAGCATTAGCTTCTTCTTCAACTCCTTTCTTGCTAACGATCATCCGTCAGCTTTTTCATACGTAGCTGCCTGTTATTTTCCAACATTTAGAGGTCTTTTGGAGTCCAAGGCCTTAAAGGGTCAGCGCTGTTTTGGCGGCATATAATGGACCCCCACAAGATATTGATCAGCCACAACATTAAAACCTCCTGCCTGATATTGTGTAGGTCCCCCTTGTGCTGCTAAAACAACTAACAACAGACTCAGTAAGGTCTCTAATGGTGTCCTGTGGAATCTGGCACCAACACATTATCAGCAGATCCTTTAAGTGTGAGGTGAAGATGGGGCTTTCATGGATCAGATGTGGTTTTACAGACTTCACATTGAGACAGTTCCTCAAACTGTCCTTGGACAGTGATTACAGTGTGGAGGGGCACTGTGTCCCATTCATCAGTGTATTACCACATCCCATGTGCCCTTACTGTACAGTTACTGGAAAACATTAGTGAAATAATCTAGACTGTGAATTAAAGGGAAATATATGGACATTGTGAACAAAAGAATGAACAAAACCAAACACATGGTGCATTTCAACATAATATTTTTATTATAAATGTGCTTTTCATTAGGAATAACGAACATTTCAGGCGAAATACAAAAGGTGTTGAATGTCTAAATGAACAGTAATTTGATTGTTTTTTTTAACTAGCCATACACTTAAACATATGAATTAACACATGCCTTCTATCCACACACTTAGTTAAATGAGTAAAATAGATTCTGCGAGAATAGATCAAACGTTTGTAGAATGTTTATAGGAACCAAGTTTTAACACACGTCTCTTAAAGGTTTTCCAAAGGATACCAAACACACACTAGTGAAGTATGATCAGACATTATGAAGATTTAAAGCCTGTGTTGGTGCATAAATGGCCTCCAAATGTATTTAATTTAACAAACATATTTAAACTTCACGTAAAATTAATATGGACATCCAGAGCGTTAGAAAAACACCACTGGATTTTACCGAAAAACAGTGAAAAACACAATAATCTGAAATACAAGCAACAAAACTCAAGCCTCTGTCCTGGGAAGATGCTGAAATTTCATGGATCAAAACCTTTATTTTTTGATCCATCCTTTGGTGCTAATCTGTCACCAGTAACAGGATCTCATCATTCAGGCTGAATTTACACTTAACTTTCTGCCATTATTTTTCAGTCTGGTGTGTGCTTTATTTCTGAATCTGGGTCTAACACTTAGTGGATTCTTTTATCATCACATTTCTTGGGCTGGTATGTCTCTTAGCACCCCTTATAGAGCCTACAAGTATTTCTATGTTAGGTGGATAAAGACATATAAACTAATAATACAGAGTTACTGAGCTGAGTAACTGATGTGAAAAGTCATAAACAGTAACGTTTCACTTCTTTATGCTTTCCATCATTCTGGGTGATGCCGTGTGATCAGGGATAGTGGTACAGCTGTAGTTCTCTGGGATAGCAAGTTTTCCCAAATGGGTAACCGAACCACTGCCCCACCTGGTACCAGGCAATAGCATACCAGTGCATTCCCTCATCCTCCTCCTCTCGCTGAACAGGGAAGAGGTTTTCAAAGAGAGGACTAAAAGAACGCATTGTGTGAAGAAACCTGTAGGGGGCGAAAGGGAGGTGGGCAAAATACTGTAGGCATTGCAGGGCATAGCAGGACACCAGGTGACCATCCACGATCAAGTTCCCCTCCACAGTCAGAGGAGCGTATGCACCTAGGTCCATAGATTCCTGGACATTGGTGATGCGCCGGGACACCAACAAACCAGTCGCTGGGTCATAGCGGTGGATCAGGTGACCAGGCTGGAGGTCTTTGGCGAACACTGGGATCATGGTGTGAACTGAGGCAGCAGTTCCGTTGGACCTGGCGATGAAGGTTACGTGGTCAGCTGACATCGAGAGTGGCTCTGAGAAGTCTTCTGTCGTGAGGAGGACGTAGCGCTCCACTGCAGACGGACGACGGTCCAACCATAGGATTACCTCGCTGAACACCAGCTCTCCATCTGCATTCAGCGCAAGCACCTTGTCTCCCACCCTCAGCTCTGCCATGGACTTTCTGTTCCCCTCACTCGTGAGCACTGTGGCCCGGCCAGGAAAGCACTTTTCTTCCTGGTAGTCAGGGTTACAAGTAGCCTCACCATCACGACGAAACTCTGCCATGCGTCTCCTCACCTCAGCTACTGTCCAACTTTGTAAAAAATCCCAGTGATGTGGATCTTTGGTTGGAGAGAGAGGAGCCTCCACACTGCAGCCCACTTCAGTCCATAGCTTGGTCAAGCAGCTTAATGAATGTGGTCCTCTTTCATAGTCATAGCCACAGTCTTCAGTTTCTATAAATGGGTGAAAAAAAGAGTAAATGACAATGTAAATGTAACTGGATTTATTACAGTTCACTTAAAACCTTTTTTTTATTGAACAAAAGAATAAAATGTCTATATATACGTATAAACACACACACACTGATCAAAAACAATATTATGAAACCATGCTTATTTCACTGACCACACTGAATCACACTGTAGTTCTGCAATTACAGAATGTAGTACACTTGTTGCTTAGCATACATGTTTTGCCCAGATTCCCCCTGTTCTTCAGCGTTCAGGACCCCCACAGAGCAGGTGTGATGTGGTGGTGGATCATTCTCAGCGCTGCAGTGACACTGACGTGGTGGTGGTGTGTTAGTGTGTGTTGTGCTGGTGTAGAGTGGATCAGACACAGCAGTGCTGCTGGAGTGTGTCTGTCTGTGAGGAGTGTGGTGTGTTCTCCCTGTGTCTGCGTGGGTTTCCTCCGGGTGACAGAAGATAAATAATTTTCTGGAATTTGGCTTGGGAAAATTTCTCTAACTGGATCTTAATGAATTTTAATGAATTACTCCTGATCTAAATAAAGGGTTACACAATTTGTGTTTTCGGATCCATACAAGGACACACTAATTAATTCATTTTAAAGTTTGTATCAACTGTTAATGCTAGAATTCAGTTTACCTGCTATTGTGTGTAGGAAAATGATTATTCCTCCATGTTTGATGGCAATGGATGTGACTGAAATCCATCAAAGCTATGAAAAACTGTAATCCGTGTGGATAAATCTCATTCTGCTATGTTTGAAAACACTCGAAAGCTAGTGGGGTGGGAGAGGCTCTGTCCCACAGGAGGTTTCAGAGCTCTGTGTCAGTCCAGAATCAATGACCAATGGATATTAAAGATGAAAGCTTTCTTCTAAAACCCTCCCAAATGTGAAAATTGTTCCAAAAGTCAGAAGCAAAAATACAAAGCAGAAGCAGATTCCAGAAGCAAAAAAAACTCACAGTAAAAACCTCCCAAACAACAATGAAAGAAAAGTCTGGCAAAATGCTAACAAACCTAAGTATCACACAACTGCAACAAAACCAAGTATCTGTAAAAAAAAATAAAAATGCACATAACACAGAGGAAAGCATAGTGATAACAAGAGCTGTGGAGCAGGAGTTAGATTTTATTGTAAGAGGTACTTTTACTTTCAATACTTAAGTACATTTGAAGGTAAATATTTTTATTTTTTTATTTCTACTTTAACTCAAGTACATGGTTTGTGTACTCTATGTACTATAGTCCAGCATTTCTGACTATACCATCCCAACACCAGCCATCATTGTAGTGTTTCTGTGTGTTAGCTTTCACTTGTGTCTCATATAAGAAAAGTAAAAGACTACCTTTATAAGTAGGGGGTGTTTTTGTTGTTGTGTTGGTACCTTATGTAGTTAAGGTAAGATAATAGTTGTGTTGGAACTTTGTTTGGCCACATCCCTTCACTGCCACAGATGAATAGCTGTATCTCACTGTCATCATCAAAGTCTATCATGTGTTACAGTAAAACTATTCACTGATGGTGATACCAAAATGTTAAAATAAATAACATCTTGCTGTCTAATCTAAGGTTTGGTGTCTTGGTCTGGTGGTTAGGATACCGTTGGCCAGTTTTATTTTAATTATTTATTTATTTTTTAATGTACAGCCTTATTTCCCCCCAGGCCTATTGAGGTTGTAACACTATTCTAAAGGGATTTAATCACAGGGAATATCACCAGTGTCTCTCAGTCACTCTTAAGTGAGATGAATAGTTTTTAAAGCTTTTGTAGAAGTTATCACTGCTCACTAAATAATTTAATAATAGATTTGTAAAAACAAGTAAGCCACTACTGAAATTGATGTTACAGAAAACTATAAATCTATAAATCTTACCAACACAGTAGGGTTTTTCTGACCAGCCGTTACTCGTGCACTGAATCGATGAAGACCCTTCAAGTCTGTGTAGTCGATTACAGGAAATTGAACAGTTCTGTCCTTCTAAAGAGCGGTCACAGTTCTGTCCATTAGGGATCGTGAGTGGATCACATATGGCTCTGCACCGGACCCGTTTGGTGCATGTCTGCTCTCTCCTCTGTAGACTGCATCCGGAGAAATTACATTTGTAGGTGTATACAGAAAAAAACATTGTCGTGGGCAGAGAGACATTCCCATCTGTGGAAAAAGCCCCACAAGTTAAGACTCTGGGTCACAATCTGAGGTGAATTTCTCTATGATTTTTTATGAAAAAATTTGGAAACTCTCAAAAAATTGAAAGGTGTCTGCACAACACAGTCATGACATCTCACAAACACTTTATAATGTATATGAATGTTTAAATAAACTCTTATAAAATATATTTTATATATAAGTTATATTAATATGGACTAATGTTATTTTGTTGCAAGACATAAAACTATATAATTTTCAGAGAATCTTGCAATTTCTGCACAGCCAAAATAAAAATGACCTGGCTTTACTCCTTTTGGACAGAGAGTGTTTTGACATTCAGGCAATTTTTGCCTTGACTTTCAATTTTTATTTATTTCTTAAGCCTTTGTATTTTTTGGTATTCATTTATTCTCAATGAGTGTCAGTTAAACACGGTAACCAATGCACAGTTATATGGAGCTATATTAAGGTCAAAAGTTTTGTTCATTTGAAAAAAAAATCTGAAACTGAAATTTCAAATCTTGAAATTCAAAATTAAAATAAGTGTAGGATGATTTTAGACTTTTGATTCAATTATTACATTTTTAAATACATTTTTTTATTTTTCAGCTTCCTATATATTTGGATATTTGAAATCTTGTATTATTCAGTACAGATCTTAATTTTTTTGTTTCATATCTTTTTTTTTTTTTTTTTTTTTTTGGTCACAGATCTTATTTTCACTTTCAGCTACTTTTTTTCACTTTTGTAACCTTTTTTCAGTTTCAGACTTCTGACCCTTTTCTCGGTTGGGAGGTGGGACATCAGCAGAATGGGGCATGGTGTACTGACTGACAGCATAGCAATGAAGGCGGAGGACCTTCCTCAGTGTTGACTATGAGAAATATCACAGAACACTCACGTTATACGCAATATTCAGTGTAAAACATTGACTTTAGTGACAAAGTCCTTTATAGTGAGCTCTTTTAGACAACATTCGGCACCTATCACTGTCAGAGTGTGTAGTTCCACAGCCACACTTGAGTTCCCCAGCACTTTGCTGGCTATAGCGTCCACTCCATCAGAACAAAGCTGCAGTGAGCCGGTAACGAATCCGAATAAGCTCCTTATTCCCCAGTTTCTTAGTCTGAAGTTCCATTCCACCCTAAACTGTGCTTTAAATTAAACTGGTTCTGTTGCTTTGCGTTTTCCTTTATATTCTGTACATTTACACATTTGTTTTATTTACATGCACTTTTCTCAGTGTTGAAAACAGCTGCAGTAACATTTAAAGTGGAATGGGAAATGTAATTAAGGAGCTAGGGGTGAAAGAAGTTCATTTCACCATTGTTATCTGCACGATGGCACCAAAAGCTTGTCCTGATGGAGCAAAGTGCCTCGCAGTAAAGAGCTATAAACTCTGTCAGATTGTATAGTTCTACAGCCACACTTTAAATTCCCAGCACTTTGCTGGTGATGTTGTTCGTTCCATCAGGACAAGCTGCCGGCAAAACAACAGAACCAGTTTTATTTAAAGCACAGTGTAAAGTTTAAAATTTAAGGTGGAACGGAACATCAGACTAAGAACCTGGGGAATAAGGAGCTTATCTGGATTCGTTACCGGCTCACTGCAGCTTTGTCCTGACGGAGCGGACACCATCACCAGCAAAGTGCTGGGGAACTAAAATGTAGCTGTGGATCTACGCACTCTGACAAAGTTTATGGTTATTTTACTGCAAATGGTGTAGAATGTTGTCTAAAAGAGCCCCCTATAAAAGACTTTGTCACTACAGTCAATATTTTACCATGAATATTGTGTATAATGTGAGTGTTCAGTGATAGTTCTCATAGTCAGCAGTGAGGAAGGTCCTCCGCCTTCTTTGCTATGCTGTCAGTTATTAGACCACGCCCCTCTCCACTGATGTCCTGCCTCCCATGCAAGAAAAGGGTCAGAAGTCTTAAACTGATAAACAAGGATCTGAAACTGGAAAAAAAAGGTTCTGAAAGTGAAGATATCATCTGTGAGCAAAAAAAATAAGATCTGAATCTGAAAACATCAAATATGTCTTCAAATATCAAAATATATAGGACTTATATAGGAAAATGAAAATAAATTATTTATTAAAAAAATAAAATAATTGAATCAAAATTCTATTAAAACTGAAAAAAAATATATTTTTATCCTACACTTATTTTATTTTTGAATATATTGTTGTATTTTTCAAAGTTCAATATCAAGATTTGAACTTTCAGTTTCGGGTTTTTTTCTAATGAACAAAACTTTTGACCCTAATATAGCTCCATATAGTTATACTTGTGCCACCTTATGTAGCATAAGTATACCAAGTATGTGAGAAAAAATAAAACCTCTAATGCAATGCATAACAGTGCTAGCATTAACCCCAAGAGAGAAAAAACTTAGGATGAGTAACATTTTCCTCAACAATATACAGACTGCTGTATACAGAGAAAGTGCACTGTACAGACACTTAATAAAGAAGCACTTTCTGTACAAATGTATTTTTATTTCAGCTGTCCAGAAATTAAGAGTTTCTCTGAAAATAATAGTTTTTAGAAGTTAAAAAAAGAGAGGTCTTTTATTTAGGAAAAGGTTTCACAATGAAATTACAAAGTAGTCCATATTAATATAATGCAAATATATAGTTTATTAATGTTAATGAAATAGTTAAATTATAAATAAAATGACGTGTTTCTGAGTATCAATTTTGTCAGAAATAATTTGTTCTTAAAATACTCACCCTGGTTTGGAAATATTATCCCACAGAAAGACCTTGCTGCAGTGATGTCTTCAATGCAGACATTCTCCCAGCCATTCCCTTGGCTGGCCACCGCTTTTCCCTCATACTTTGATCCATGAGTTTCCAGTTTTAGCTCAGAGCACTCCACCAGTCCTCCACTTATTCCCACAAAGTCTAACCCTCTATTTTCACAGCAAAACCTAGCAAGAAACTCAGCATTTGAAGTGATGTACCTAGTCCATGTACCTGACATCCATTGCTCAAGTTTCCCATACAGTTTATAATCCTGGCTGTAGGTTTCAGTGAGGTGAGCATTTGGTTCACAGCTAGAGGATTCCCAGTCACCATCTCTGCAGGTAATCCTGTCCTTAGGAGAGGGATGGTACATATCACTGCACTCCAGTTCCAAGGTATTTCCTTCTGTAAAAGGACCTGAATGTCTTGACAGTGCTGGAAATGTCCCATGTGGATCCTGGGGAGGGTCAGGGCAGTGGACCTGGTAACAGGATGGTAGATGATCCTCGGACCACTGTCCTGTTCTCAGATCACAGTCAAGTTCAGATGGTCCAGAAAGCTTATATCCACTTGGACAGAAAAAGGTAACACTATGTTGATATCTAGATGGAAGTCTTATTGTATGTACATATATATGTATACCATATGGTTTAATCATGACAACACCACTCGGATTTGGACAGCATTTTGGAATTGGAGGTTGGAAGTTTCCAAAAAGACACTTACTGGAAATTTTGTACAAGAAGCACTCATTTTGAACAGAAAACTCATGAGGGAAAACACTACCCTCATAAGTGCATGACTTGGGGGCACAGGGGCTGGAAGAAATCTCCTCTAAGCAGAGGATCTCCAGATTAGAAATCTGCTGGAAACCTTTTTCACATTCAAGCACTGCAACTGGACCATTATCTGTCATTTCCTCATCAAGAAGTCTTGTCCCCTCAGGAACAGAAAATGTGGGACACAAATTAGGAGTCTCCTTGTGGATAGTTACTTCTTGGCTTTTCATTCCTTCAATGTCTGAAAGCACAGAGAATGTGTATACTGTTTTAGGTTTGAGACCTGTAACCTCTGCACTGGTGAGATTGGTTGTAATCTGTGTTACAGTGATATCTCCATCTTTCACGTCTACCACATAAGTATACTTTCTGCTGTTTGGGTCAGTGTTTGACGATGGTGCAGTCCATGTGATGAATGCATTACTGTGGGAGATATGGGTCACGTTAACAGATGTTGGGGCTGTTGGAATTGTTCTTTGTGTTGTCTCAGCAATCACAAGAAGAGGGAACTCACATTGTGTCACGTATAACTGAAAGGTGTATAGAACCCCTGAGAGGAGGCCCGAAATATGAATAGATGTTTGATGTTCCCAGTGGACACTGTCAGTAAAGAACAAGTCATCAGACACTTCCAAATAGAATTTGAGCTCAGTGTCCTCAGTGTATTCCTTGTAGTTTAACCAACTGGATGTTGTGATTTCTATTTCTACAGATGTTTCACTAGCTTCTCTCACGCTGAGGATGGGGTTGGTTGAGTTTAATTTAGATAAAGTAGGTCTGATCTCTGGTGCTGATGTGAAGACGAAGCCACTGACCAGAGTGTCATTAGCAAAGACAAAATCCACATGTTGGTAGGAAGAGTCATTTTTGTTCCAGTTCTCCAGAAATATTACGAGGTTGTTTTGTTGGATAAGACTCAGAAGGCTATCGTTGTAAGAGAAAGAGATGACCAGGTTGCCCTCCAGCAAGAAGTAGCAGGCATCGCTGAAGCTAAAGTTTCGAATGAGAATGTAGTCCTGAGCCTCATCAGAAGCAAAGTTGTTGATGTGTTTTACACCACTGCAGTCATCCAGAATGTACAGGTCATTCCCGGGTCCTCCGAACAGAAGATCTGAACCTTGTCCTGGTATCAGGGTGTCATTTCCAAACTTCCCTTCTAGCTCATTGTCTTCGTCATCTCCTATGAGTACATCATTATAGTTCGTTCCACTTACTGATTCCACATCTGTGTAGGTGTCACCCTCAGCATCTGCCCACTCGCCTCTACCAGAGATCAGATCTACTTTGACTCCTGTGGATGTCCTCACATCTCCGCTGAAAAACAAAGTGTCATATCCTGGGCCTCCATCTACCTTGTCTGACCCCCGGCCACCGTAAATCAAGTCATTTCCTGCCCCGCCTTTAAGTTCATCATCCCCCTCTCCACCCAATAGGACATCTTCCCCACCGTTTCCAATGATGATGTCATCTCCTGCACCTCCTTCAATTCTGTCATTGCCCTCATTACCTTCGAGGTGGTCATTTTTATTCCCCCCTTTAATGACAGAGCTGCTCTTACTCCCAGTTATGTAGTTGCTGAATTGAGAGGCTCCATAAATGTGGGTAACTTGGAGGAACTCTTCCCCCATAGCACAACTGATGTTACAGCTCTTAGTGGAAGTTGAAGTGTCAATGGAAATTACTGACTTGTATGGATCAAACAGCGGATTTACTTTAAACAAATATCCATCTGAGGATTTTATCACAAGATGTTGGTGTTCTGGACCCTGCAGGTATCTGAGTAGTCGGACACGGACAGAATCATTTCTGGATGTGGACAACAGCGTGATGTTAGGCTTGTTCAGTTGAACAGTGATATCTTTGTAGAGAACATCAAGAAAGAGGTAATCTGTCTTCATGTCTATAGCTCCATTATCAATTTCGTTCTCATAGCCATATCCATGTCCCAAGACATAAGTATCTGACCCATTCCCTCCCATCAAATACTGATATTTCATGGCATTGCCAATGCCCGGGTCAATGTAGTTATCCAGTGAGTTTCCAATCACACTGTATGAACAACTGCTGGATTTTGCTTGGAATCGTTCTACTTTTCCGAATGGATCTTCACTCAAATCAAATGTTTTTTTATTTTCAGTGCAGTTTTCTTGACTAAGGTTAATCTCAATTGGAGTGATCACCTCAGGCTCAGAAGAATTTGAGGGCAACATGGAAATGACCCCATCAATAGTTTGCAGGAGCAGGTGCTGAAACTCTTTACCTTTGAGCCAGTTCTGTATGTGGACCTCAACATTGGTGTCATCGACTTTCAAAACAACATTAGGCCACTGATACGTTACAGTGATCTTCAAAAACGGATGCTCCAGGAACAAGACGTCACTGACATGGTCTTCAGCAAAGTTAGAAATATATGCTTTTTTACATCCAGATTTAATTACGTACTTGTCACTGCCACCTGCTCCCTCCAAGTGATCTGTTCCTCCACTGCAGCTAAGAAAATTCCCAAGAGCATTGCCCATCAAGACATCATTGTGGGCGGAGTCAAAGACGGTTATGACATAAGGCAGATGTTGATAGGTGTCTGACAGATTGACAGTGCTACCATAGGTGTCTCGGCTTAGATCAACCATGAGCGCTGTCATTGCTAGTTTGCTTTCATTGCCAGAGATATGGAACATGACATGGTCAGAGGACAGAAAGGCCACGTGTTGATAAAGTGTGCTTGTGGTCCAGTGCTTAAGCTGAACACACGTTGAACTGATGCTCTCCTCATCAACCACCAGGAGGTCTTCACCCTGCAGATCGGCCTGAATTCTAATGAAAGGCACTTGAAACACTATCAGGTCCATTTTCTCATCTGTGGCATAGTTGTTGATTGTGTCACAACCTTCCCCCTGGAAGATTTCATATGTATCAGCTCCTTCTCCTCCTTCCAGCAAGTCTGCCCCATGGTGCCCATTGAGGACATTGTTATTCTTGTTTCCTGTAATGGTGTCAGAGAAGTTACTGCCCAATACTGTGATAACACTTTCAAATTCGCCCTCTAGCCTAAGGATTACTGAGCTGCCAGATTTTGTTTTGTCCAGTAATTCAGGCACACACACAACATGGAACTTGTTATTAATAAGGCCTTTGTCCACAACTTTAAATGTGACTCCATCTGCTGACATAAAGCTCATGTGTTTGCAATTATCTGTGTCACTATGAGCAAACCAATCCCTAATTTTAATTTTGTATTTCTGCGGTCCATAAAGAAGGAGTAGATCTGTGTCGTCCCGCAAACAATCAATATTACCGAAAGGGGCTTTAATCAACATAGAATCCTTCAGCATGTCAAATGAAAAATTATCAATCTCTGCATGTGTTCCAGTTTTAGGAAAAATATAAAAGTCTTTTCCTTCACCTCCAGACAAGACAGAGTTCTGTGGCCCAAGAAAGAAACTGTCATCTTCCCCATGACCGTAAATGCTGTAGTGATAATTTCTAATGCTAAATTCTACATCTGGATTCTTTGAAGGTTGCTGTATGGCCCAAAACCTATTGTCATTGCCGTAGTATCTGCTGAACAAAGAAGAGTTGAGTTTGTTTTTTCCACTGATTACTTTAGCAGGTTTCACAGGGATGATCCACCATAGATGGGCTGCCTTTTGACTGTAAAGGAATTCAGAAGATTCACCAACTCCCAGAACAATGTTCTGAATACTGGGGTCATAGAACGTTTTCTCTATGGTCTTTATCTGTCCATTTCCATCATCCACTCCCCCTACCTGGATTGTCACATGTCCATTGTCTAGGATCTGAACAGTCACAAATCCTCCACGCTGGGAGAGAATCCCTCCCATTAGATCCAGAGTGCTTGTGTTTCCATTATCTGCAGTTATTTTGTAATAGGACTCAGGTGTTGAAAGGTTGTGCTGTACTTCTTCATCAAGTTGGTTCAGTTCTGTCAGGATCCCCAATGTAAAAAATTCCACAGCACCTTTTTCTAGTCCAACTGTGACTGCAGCTGTCTTATAAGAATCACCAGCCCCCTGGGGCAGCTTATCTAACTCGCTCACAACATCACAGTAGAAGTCACCAATGGACATTCTGACTATGCTCAATCTAGTGATTATGGACTGAAGGGCAGCTACTGCTTGAGGGAAAACGACTGCTGAAGCAACCTCTGCAACCATTAGAGCAGTTGTGGACACATCCAAAACCAGATTTGTTACCTCAAGGCCAAAGTACTTATTTTGATTTGGATCAGATCTGTTGAGCCTTTGAATGGCTTTGGTATCCTCCTCTATAAAATAGCCTTGAAAGTCCAGGCCAACGATAGGAACATTCTTCAGAACCCGTCCTGCAGCACTTTCACCAAACCTCTCCACTGAGCTGCTGACCTTTGTGAGTGTGTCTTCCATCCCCGGTTTACTGGCTGCTTTTTGCAGGCTCTTCTGGATTACATCCTGGGACATCCTGGAGAGTTGTTGGAGACATAACAGGTGTGAACCAAGTCCATGCAGTGACTGGGTTAATGTGACAGCACCTCGAACATTTTCTGCAAAAAACGTTCCTGCCGCAAAAATGCCAAATTTAACCATGGCATCTTTTAATTTCTCCAAGACCTGGAATCCACTTGCTTTCAACATTGATGCAGTGTGTTTTGCCGTCTCCTTGATCTTCTTTGTGTAAAATGGTTCTTCAAGAGGATAAGATACTACATGTATGTCTTCTGGATTGTATCTGTTGACTAGCTGTACTTTAACATGGTTGTCTTCTATGATTAGAGTATTTTCCTTTATCACATAATCATTTTCCACCTCATTCTCTGTAAGACGACATATTGACGCCATATGTGTTTTTTTTCTTGTAAGGTTTCCAAAGTTACAATTGGAGGTAGATATTAGGTCATTCAGTTTATTTTTTATTGTGTCTAGTTGTAGGTTGTTAAGAATTTCTACATCATTTCCTATATATATTTCAGATTCCAGTTGAAAATTATTGTTATTGTTGTTGTTATTTACATAAATGTTACCAGACATTTCTCCTCCTTTGGAAAGTGTGAACTTAATCTTCATGTTATTTTTGTCCCATGGGTTTTGTGAAGCTGTTATTTGTTTGTGTTTCATGAGAAAATGAATGTATTCACACAATTCTGAATTTTGTATTTCTTCCCTTTCAAAAGTCCGAAGTAAATTTTCTAAATATTTTGACAGTGGTGTTGTGAGTACACTTAATTTACCCCTTTTATTCAGGCTAACTATAGTGCGATATGCCACAGCACTGCTGATATCAGTTCCTGTGTTTAAGTTTATCATGAAATCTTTCATATAATCAATTGCAGCAAATGATCCAGCATTACAAGCTACTAAATGCATCTCTATTTTGGGTGTGAAATTCACCTGATCAACAAAATATTTTATAAGATTTGCAAAGTTTCTTGATTGGTAATTCCTAATACCTAATTCCACACTTAACGGGTGTGTTTGAAGTATTCTCCTGCTACCATGTGTAAAAATGGTCAGCTTTGCCTCTCTGCCCGACAAATTTTCATTGAAATTTTGCTCTGAAAAAGGTTTGTTACTGTCCACTTTGAACCAATAAATGTTCCTTTTTTGATTTATCGCCTTGGTCTTGCAATATTCATCTATCCTGGTAATAAGATCTTGATCGTCTTGATCATGTAGAACCACAAGGTAGACAGAAGTATCATCTCTAGGTATCAAGTGCTGTACTGAGTCAGATTTCCTGACACCTGCACGTTCCATTCCAAGTACAGAAGTTTGAGACAAGAAGAACAATATGGGAATGAGTGCTTCCATTGTGGTCTACCAGGCTTTGCAATCCCTAAAAAAAGAAAAAAAAGGAATTAACTCTTTTTAAAATGTTTTGTTATAGAAAGAGTTACAGAGATAGAAAAAGAGATTCAAGGCATTCTTTCAAGCTTTTCAGAAGGTCATACTCCTCCAGCATAAAAAGATGACCCTCACTGTTTGTATGCTCAAGATCTTGAGTATTGCACAGCACTGGAAAAGGCACACAACTCTTTGCATCAGATAGAGCATGGGTTACAAAAGTTTTTTAGTCATGAAATGCGTTCTGTCACACTCTGGATAATTAAAAACTAAGGGAAGAGAACACAGATCTGAATTCAGAGAACACCATGGACCAACAGTAGATCTCTATAAGCTCAGCAATCTATGAAGGGACAACCCAAACCAACTTCAATAAGAACAAGAGCCACAAAGACTTGTTTGGGAACAATTCAGACACCATTCGCAATTTGCTGAAGAACAC